>NC_143020.1:52763781-52922781 GCF_055824585.1 Amblyomma mixtum
TCATTCGATGCCTGTGGTTGTTGTTTTGGAAGTGCTCTAGTCGTGTCGAGTTCCCGCTGTTGGTCCTTTAGTGTTTTTGTGAGTTCCTCAACTTTGCGTTCGAGCTCGTTTTGTTTGATTCGAGCGAGTTCTAGCTCGCGTCTGAGCGCATCGCTGTTCGCGTCCTTCGGTTCTGTGACGCGACTGTCTTTGTTGTTTGTGTTGTCTATGTTACTACCCTTTCCTACCGAGTGCGAAGCAGTGGTAGAAGCCCAGCTCACCTTGCTGCCGCTTGTCTGGGAAACCTTCTTCTTTTTCTTTTTCTCTTGCTTCTCCCCCTCCTGTGGGCCGGCTGGTGGTAGAGGCGGGAAGGAGTTGGACCTCGATCGGCTCCTCGATGTCTCTCCCTCTGAGCTGAGCCATCGCTTGGGTGGTCGCCCGCGTTGGTCGCTCCGTCCTCTTTCTCCTGTGGGTTTTGGCCTGGCTTTTTTCAATCTCTCTCGGCACTCCTTGGATCCGGTCCGGTGTGCCTCGCCACAGATTATGCACTTGGGCGTGCACTCGTGGTCGGCGGGCGGGTTTGAAACTCCACACAGTCCGCACACAATAATGTTCGGTGTGGGGCACACGTCGGAACGGTGTCCTTGCTGGAAGCAGACGTAACACACTTGCCTAGTGGGGCGGTACTGGTAGCATGGTACTTCACCTCCGTAATAAATGACGAATTTCGGCAAGACTGGGCCGTCGAACGTGAGCACTGCCGTCTTGGATTTTCCGAGCATCCTTGCCTGAAGTATGGTCACTCCTTGAGTTCTGACCCGTAGGTGTGCTTTAAGTTCTTCGGGAGGGGTACCTGGCTCTACACCGTGGATGACGCCGCGCAGGACGTCTTCCGGTGCTGCCACGTAAGCGTTTACATCATAAGGCTTTCCGTCGAATTTGAGACGGGTAATGTGCCGCACTAGCTGAGCCGTTTGCTCGTGCGGAGTGCTAACGATAATGATATTGGATCCGGTGCGAAGCCTTACAAGTAGGTCCTCGTCCTTACATTGCTGGCCGCACGCCATGACAATTGCGCGCGCTACTTGGTGGGTGGTGAGGGACTTCACCATGAGTCCTTTCTTGGGTCGAATAATGATCTTGTAGTCGCTTCTGGGGAGTGGCGGCATTCTTCGCCTAGGCCTGCTCTGCCCCCTTGATCCATACTTGTTGCAGCCGGTCGCATCACCCGGTAATTTTCCGTCTTGAGGATTGGCGTCCGGGCCAGTTCCCGTGCCTTTGCGTTCCTTTCGCCTTTGAAGTTTTCTCTGGCGCTTGGATTGTACAAGCTCCCAGCTGGCATCGTTGTTGTACCCGGCTGGCTTCGACGAGGAGTCGGACGGGATCTCGTCCTCACTTCCCAAGTCGGCGTCTCCGAAGTCGTCTTCATCCATCACTTGGAATTCGTTGAGAAGGACGTTTGACGATTGTGCTGGCACATCGTTGTCTTGGCTGGGCCCCGCCATATGGTCCGTCTTTGAAACGGCGTCGATGCTAGGCGTCGGCGTCGTCGACAAGGTTAGCGGCCCATGCTCTCACGATGTCGAGCTGGGTGGCCCGTTAGGGTTAGCGGGCCGGCGCCCGCTTTATAACTTTCAAGTCCGGTAGAAAGCCGAAAACTGGTCCTACCTCTTGAAATATCTATCCTGGGGATCCAGCACTTGATATCTTTCCGTTCCGAATACAATCCGGTGGCGAGAATGATTTGGTCCGGTGGAATTTGCTCAAAATGTGCGGAACCGATGCGACGCGCGTCCGCTTGCTTGAACCGCCATGTCCGTATATCTAAGAATTCAAGTAGGGATAGAGTAACCACAGTGCAGAGGAGGCATATGAAAAGGCACTGAAAAATTTCTCTATGAGTTGCACGATCACCACAGTCCCACATAGGCAAAGGGATCAAATACCGGGCAAGAAGGGCTTTGTAGTGCCCCTTGCGCCGAACTCAGAATGGTGCTCGTCGACGACAAACAACTCGGCTGCTGACCCAAAAGACGCGGGTTCGATCCCGGCCGCGGCGGCTAGAATTTCTTTGGAGGAGAAATTCTAGAGGCCCGTGTACTGTGCGATGTCAGTGCACGTTAAAGAACCCCAGGTGGTCGAAATTTCCGGAGCCCTTCACTACGGCGTCTCTCATAGCCTTAGTCGCTTTGGGACGTTAAACCCCACAAAAACCAAACCAAATCATACTTAAGCGCGCATTATTATGGCGCAGAGGAATGGTAGAGGCCTTTGTTCTTTTGGGAGCGTAGTTAGGGTGATAATGATCAAGATGGTTGTAGTGTCAAAGAGAACCAACCCCTCAGTGAGCAGAGTGCCAGACGGCCGACACGCGGATAAACTACTGGAGGTGTGACCCAAGCATTCCCAAGTAACTTGAAAATGAGTTTAAAAAAAAAAACTGTTTGAATCGATTCGTACCTCCACCAGCGCTTCTCTGTATATCTGCTCCTGGTCTCTCCGGCCGAATTTTACGACAGCGTCGAACTTCTGTAGCGCAATCTCTCGGTATTGAAGGTGAAGTTGGGAGAGCTTGTCGCTTTTCACACTCTTGTCTCCAGCACAAAGCTGCGGATGTAAAAATATGTCTAAGATAGCATAACACAGAAACTCCCTTCACTTACCTTATTCATTTCACTGAGGTAAATGTCGAGAGCCTTCAGAGAAGCTGCCACATTGTTTGCCACGCCAGGCACCTAAACACAGTTTAAAAGTCTTGTTATTGCACCATTTCAGAAGTATTTTCTCACCTCTCGCATTGTTTTGGGTCCTGGTAGTTTGCCAATCTTGAATCTCTCTGCATATACCTGTAGAAAACAAGTACTGCACCGCGTGGAAAATTAGCAAATAGCCGTACCTGAATATAAGTGCATAGCTGCTGACAAGTGATATTGTTTCCATTTATCCTTTTCGGCTGCAAGTTGCTTGGATTGAGAAACCCAGACAACCTTTTCTCCAAATGGTCTTTGAAGCTGGGCTCAATATCCGTCGCTTGGCCTCTGAACTCCGAGTCTGTCGGCACCTGCAAGGTTAGCATTATAACACACGCCTCTTGGGGAGCTTCAACTCACTTTAAGGCATGGATCAGGCATGAGAACGCATCTGATGTCTTCGAAGGAGGACATGATATGTTGCCGAAGAATCCCAAGATCATCAGGATGTTCGCTAGAGACTTGCAGCCTGTGGTTCAAATACGCTTGGCCCCCTTCTTCACCATAGCTGAACTGGTGTGGAGCACTCCAGTCTGTGATCAAAAAGAGTAGCTCCTGGAACGGTGTATTTCTAACTTCCTGCGGTAACACAGCACACTTTAGAGTGTAACGGCAGTCTGCTCTACTGAACACATGCAGGTGAACTACGCACCTCATTCACCATGTGCGCGTAGTCGCAGAGTAGCTTTATGTGCTGCAGGTCATCCTCGCCAATGTTGTGGAAAAGGTTGTAGATCTGGAGTGAACTCAGTAATGTGCCTAGTGCGAAAATTTTAGCACACTCTTTCATTGTTGACTTGCCGTCAAATGTGCCCTGGGTGTCCATTAACAACACAGCTAGCTCCATGCCTTGAGCTGTTGCCACCTGTAGGAAAACGTGTTAAGCATGGGGCGTTCTTTCAGCAGATGCGATGGGCTTACCAAGAAAACTTCACTCCAGATAAGTATTCCCATTTTCTCGCGTTCGAATCCTCCCGACCAACTGAAGTCGTCCAGTGTAGTGTCAGACTCGTTGAGCCGAGCCCTCTTGCATTTCTTGCGGAGGTAACGTATCAAAAAATTGAGCAGGAAAGACTTCCCTCTGCTGTTCGCTCCAGCTACTGAGATAACAACTACTGGCTTGTTCTTGACACGGTTGCCTTTCAGAACTTGCTTGAGCGCTGCACTGTCGAGCTCCAAGTCTTCACCGTTGAATTTGAAGATGGCCACCCCGTGGCCGTTGCCAGCTTGGTCGTCCATTGTGCTCCTACGCAAAAAAAAAGCATCAGTATTCTCAACAAAGGAGCACCACCAAGTTTTGTCGTCATGAAATTCTTCAATGGCTGGAAAACTTTTCTCGTCATGTATTAGTGCTTTTCTCGAAGTCTTTGTAGGAATTAGCATCCGTCACAACGTATTTCATTTCAGGAGCTGCTGTACATCTATAATCTGAATAGTGGTTAAGACCCCTCAACGATGGCCTGTCGTCTCTTGAGAGGTAACCAAACAGGTAAACTCATGATCAAATTAAACGTGTCCTCCTTCATGATTGCTGGTGCTTTGGATTTTATGTGAGGTGGAAAAAAATGAACTTCTCACATGTACCCAAAGACGAGCATTGATCAGAAATCTCGAAGACATTGATTAGGGCAGTTGTTGTCTTGTTAGGGAAGTACAGTCGGCAATGCTTGGCGATAGGCATGTTATAATTTCACTCGCAATACATGAAAACAGCAATTGTGATGGAGAAATGCGAACAGTTTTCGGCAAGGTGCTGCGGTCCTTTAAGGCGCAACAAAAACGCTTCCCCCTATGTCACCACTGGAGAAGAAAAGTGGACGTTAGTTTCAGAGCCATGGATAACTGACTTTATGCGGGAAGAAATCTACTGCCCTTCTGATTATCATTGATCAAGGCAGAGCTGGCTCGTGTATTTGCGGTGCCATAGAACGAAGTAATGAAGAGAAACACTTAAGCTCTCTTCCTCCCATAAAAGCGGAAGTGGTGAAATCTGCAAAGATGGCTCATTTTCTTGAATTTTCGGGTGAATTTCTAACTTATTTCATTAAAAGAATGAAATTGTCAAACGCACCTACTACGGCACCTTCCAAGAGAAAGTGGTTTATGGTGCCTAAAGAAATTCCAGGGTGAAAAATCGGATTTATGTGGTGCAAATGGAGGCTATTCCTCTCTGCCTTCACTTCGTTTGTGCTATCGGTGTGCACTACGGCCACTGCTGTTACTTGCCGCTAGTTTACGTTATTATTAAGCCAGTTTATCGCTAGAACGCAATCACTATCACCTGTCACTAAGGCGTCCTTTCGAAGTTGCTAGCGCCACTGTTTCATTATGGCGGGCGTATTACCGCAATAGCCGGTGTTGCATTATAGATGGTGTTCTATTATTGCCAGTCTGTCATTACAGCCGGTTTTATAGTGAGTGGTAGGTAGATAGCACGAAGTGCAGCTAAACGCCAGCTTCTATCTGCCACGGTTATCCGGATGCCGACGCCTGACAGTTTCGCTTTAATGGTCCCCTTAGGGCTCTCGTATGAAAAATGCTAGAATATGAAAAGAATTCATCGGCCCATTAAGGAGAAGTATCTGTTCTCAAAGCCGATAGGTGTGACTACGAACGTTCGTCTGACGTCTCTTATTGACATCAGCTCGCCACTAGCGATGCCTTGTCGTCCAGAAAATAAAGAAGCGAGCTGTGTTGCGTGGATACCAGGACACTGGGGCCAGCATTTCTGAAGTTCAGTTCAGTTCAGTGCATTTATTTCAGTCATGCACAATGGCTGAGGAGAAAGGAAAAAAAGCCGCGCACGCGGCTTGACAAAGCTAGTGACTATGTTTGCAAGGAAATCACAAAACATGTTCGCTGTGCTCAATATAATTTAGGCGTTCGACTCTAGGCTGTGATTTATGGCACACTATGCCATTCAGATAAGCTAAGCTAGAATAGGTTGGGCTTGTGTGGAGCCCAGGCTTACGAAAGGGTTTTGCGATCAGAAATATATCGCACAGCCCGTCCGCTACCGCGATAGACATTGCATCCAACGCTTTCACCATAGATTTATTATGTTTACATGGTCCTCCAGCAGTCAACCGACGCTGCGGGATAATATTTTTCGGCCACATTGCGCAGGCGGACCAGGCTTGAAGGTGCTCCCATCCAATTACTGTAGTATTTTTTCCCGTTGACTTCTTCAACCTGCTCCTCGAATTGGTAGCGCCATCACTTTTTTAGAGGAAGTACTCGTTTAAACGCATTTGTGCAGAAAGGCTATGCTTCTGCTCGTTTTTTAAAGGACAATTTTGACTGACAATTACTTATATTCCACTTCCCCGAAAAATCTGCAGAAGGAATTGATATCGACCTCGTTTCTACTTTTACTGTATCGCTCACTCTGCTGTGGTGCTGGGGGGAAGACGTGATAAACGGCCAGTGCTTAGAATGCCGATCTTTCCTTGCACTAAGACATTGTTCTTGAAAGTACCCACCAGGATCCATTTTTTAAAACCATCAGGGCTATGCAATGCGTCGTGAGAGCCAGGACACGTCCCACTGTAGTGACAACCTCTTCTAACCCGCACCGACATATTTCGTTCGTATCCGATGCACCGCTACGAAAATATATCTAAATGCACTAGGTATACAGTGTAACAAAAGAAAAACCTGAATAATTCTGCCTAAGCACGTGCAATGAGTTTACAACTGTGTCTAAATCACATTCTTCCCCTCTCCAACTCCAGGCTCATGGAGACTAAACAACTTGATATAGCACATGCACGAAAGCATCAACACGTCCCCTGTAGCCAGTCCCGACTTAATTGTGATCAAAAAGCTTCTGGGAGCATTTTTTTATGAGTAATACAGTCGGCGCTAGCGCACCACTGAAGTTCGAAAGGATGAAAAATGAGAGAAAAAAATATCTCCCTCCTCTCCAAGAGATTCGGGGCAATTTGTGGGTACATCGTAGGTGTCTGACAGAACAGCTCCAACGCACACTGAGGGACTGAACAATGTCCACCGAGGGTGCACGTTCCCATTGGCTGCACATGAACACGGGCGTTTCTGATTATGATATAAGGATATACTGACATCATTTCCCTCGATTAAAAGCATTCATGTAAGGATCATTGCAAAGCACAGTAGTCTTAATGCTATCACTGTAGTTGTTATTGCGTTCCCCGTAGCTTACTGCGTACTCCGTAGACCAAACCAAGCCAGTAGCTGTTATCAGTAGGTTATGCTACTGAGACATGGCGTACAGGCGCCCAAATCTTTAGCTGGCGTGCGCGAGCGGCGACTTTTCTGTTCGTCAGCGCCATATGACGGAACGAAGTTGGAAATAGGATGAGGCTAAGCGCATGCTCACAAAGCCCGATCAGCTGGGGCCGTCGTCTGCTAGGCTGTTCCTTCTCAAGGACGTCACCCCTTCTTATCGCGTTTCGACGAGCAGGCAGCGTGAGTAGACGAATGATTTTGCTCGAATTTTACGTTCCGAAGAACAACGTTGTAGCAACCAAGCGAGGAAATAAAACTGAAAGATATTCCAGAAGAGGACAAATACGGACTGGTTGGAACATGTTTTACGAATTGGAAAAACAGCGCAATCAAAGACGAGACACAAAAGAACATGGGTCGTTATCACTATGAATGGAGAACATCAGTCATTATCGTTATGAAAGGCCTAGGTTATCACTAGCTCAGGCAACAACCTGCAAGTTTTCTTCTTTTGTTTTCCTGGTGAGGTAGCGAGGAGCATCTTCGATCCGACCTTCGTCCCAGTAGGCACGTATGATTCTGCCCACTGAAGCCCCTGCCACTCCAGTTGCTTTAGCATCTCCTTCTGCGATGAGCCGCCCAATGACATCCCTTTACTTTGGAGTCATGTCGCTTGACATACACGGAGTGGCATCATGATAACTGTTCCGAACTGCTGCGAGCACGGCTGCAGAGCAGCTTCACTTCGCTTTCACAGCGGCCTTTTAGTTTCGTCGCCACGCTGAAGCATACGGCACGCAGAGTGTTGATAAGCGCCCTTCGCGCAGGTGAAAAAAATCTTTCGCGTCAGCAGGTAACACATGAACGATATATGTTCTCCGGCTTATCGCATGATTGGGAGTGTTCGGCCTATCTTTCAGCTTTATTTCCTCGCTTGGTTGCTACAACGCTGTTCTTCGGAACGCAATATCCGAGCAGAACCATTCGTCTACTCACGCTGCCTGCTCGTCGAAACGCGATAGGAAGGGGTGACGTCCTTAAGAAGGAAAAGCCTGGCAGACGACGGGCACAGCCGAGCGTGCTTTGTGAGCATGCGCTTAGCCTCATCCTGTTTCCAACTTCGCCCCGTCATATGGCGCTGACGCACAGAAAAGTCGCCGCTCGCGCACGCCAGTTAAAGATTTGGGCGCCTGTACGTACGGCGCTGGAACTGGCCGGCTACGGATTGAACATATGCGCTTGAACTGGACGTTTAATCGACATGGTTCCTGAGGCCGAACTTTTGTGAGCATGCCCACGTGCGATCAACACTGTAACCAGGATACCGAGTCCACCTAAGGTGTTATGAAATTACTAAAATTAGGCTTGTTGAGTTAGATGAGCACTTTTTCGGCTCTGCATTGTCACTGGTGTAGAGTACAACTAAGATGTGCAAATAGTCGGCTGGTTCACTAACACTGAGTTGTTAAGTTTTCAACGATCACTGTCAACCTCCTCAATTACTGAGATATGTGTATTCCACAGTAAGTATAACGCAAATCAATTTTAGAATTTCGAAAACGCACTTATCGTGAGCACTGCAGCCGAACAAATTTTGGTTTCGGCGAGTTTTTTTTTTTTATTCGAGATGGTTGCCATTAGGCATAATGAGAAAGGGAGAGAAAGTTAGAAGAAGTAGTGTAAACGAGCCTCGCATAAAAAGTGGCAACAGTCCTCGATAAAGCGATTGTCATGTGCTCACTTGCGATAGTCGCCTGCAACGTCCCATCGCAGGCCTACCTTCTTTAGGAAGCGCCGTCTCAGGGAGTCTGTAGCCGGGCAAACCAACAGCAAGTGTTTTTCGTCACACTGGTCTGGCGCAGCACCACAATGGGGAGACTTTCACTTCGAAACGTTTGTCACGCCACCGATGACGCACTGGAGGAGTCAGAGCACTCTCTCGCACGAATCCGGCGCACAGATACCTCCTCCTCCCGAGTTAGACTCAGGGGGAGAGGGTACGAACACGGAGGAATTAGAGCGCGTGTTCGCTGACGCAAAGCCTGTTTATCGGAAGCATAAGACAGGAACGGATCTGGGGGAAGAAGGGAAGGTAGCGGGATGTCCGATGTGTCAAACTGTGTCATTGTATCCACATGAATATTACGGGGATCCTGGGCATAGCCGCGAATCCAGTGTATACGCACAGGAGAGGGTATTTTGTACAAAGTTGGTGAATAGATTGCGTAATCTGGAATGTGCGCCGGACAGCCTTAAGCTGCTTAAGGGCGGCAAGGGAATCGGTGTAAATGTGAACAATATCGCCTCCCCTCCACTCGTTTTTCGACGAGTTGCATGCACCGGAGGGGTTGCTTTACCTGCAAGCTTCTCGAAAGCGCAAGTGTTTTCTGTGGTACTCCAAATGTTCTCTATGTTTTCAATACAGAGTGTGCACGAAATACGGATACGGCCGAACGAGAAACTGGCTTTTTTCTTTCATTTTTCATTCTTTTTATGCTGAAATTCTCATCTCTTCGTCAACGAAAACTTAGCTTCTGTCTTCTGGATTTGTCATTCAAGATGCACACTTGCTCTAATTTATGGCTCAGATATTAGCTTTAGTTTTTAGCCCTAGAAAACGGCAGCTAGGCGCAAAACTTGCATGATATGTGCCGCAATTAGCTCTATGCAAATATACCAAATACCAATTTAAAAACAATATATTTCATTTTGGCCACAAGTACCTAGGACGAAATGCGTGAGATGAATTTACCTCATTCCAGACCTTATTTGAGAGCTGTATGAATAATCACCATCTAAAAAAAGGTCGGAATATGTAAAGAGATAAAAATTATCAAAGATTCTGGCCTTTGTTTCTTTTTTACCGCGTATGATAGTCCGTTTTCTACAATACTCTGAACCGCCCCCACCCGAAACAATGCTCGGGCTGAAAAGCGGTGGTATATTTTTAGGAATATAGCTTTAATTATATATTTACTGCACCCTTTTTTATTGTCACTGCCTCTGAACCTTCCCGATCTGAAACACTGCTCGCGGTGAAAAGCTGCGGCATATTTTCAAGAATGTACGCTTGCGCGTTAAACCTTATTAGAAGAGGAGCTAAAACACAGTCAAACTCTTTGCAAAAGAAAGTCATCAGGTGAACCTCGGGACTCTTGATGGCCGCGAGCACTGCATTACCCCATGTCCTCCTCTCCCTGTCAAGGAGAACTGCAAGGAGTTCTGCACCAGATAATGGCTGTTGTTGGGAGTCTATGCCTACTGCCGTATTCCCGGGCAATACAACGAGGACTGCGTAGGCTACAAAATAAAAAAAGACATCTGGTAAGCGAGTGTTCACTAAGCTCTCGTCACGAAGCTGTAGGCTGAAATGCCGGATGTCGACTTGACGTTTCTTATCCCTTCGAATTGATCCATTCCCTTCTTTCTTTACCGCCCCAAATCGCAGCGCATGGCAATTATGGGTACGTTAGACATCAGGTAGAGGACATTCGCTCAGTACAGGCATGCAATTGAAACCAGTACAGACATACTGGCATAGTTTCCTTTGTAAAAGCACAGTGGTCTTACTGCGTTCACTCTAGTCGAGTGTATTTCGCTCCTTGTATTCTTAACACCGGATTAGCCTCAGGAGGCCTTTTACAGCACTCAAAGAGGCCGTTTTTATACCTGAAGGCATTATGGAAAGCAGTCGAAAAAGTACAGCAATAGATAGAAAAAAAAACTAAAGATACAATGGACACATCCGCTAGGAACGTACTGGTGAAGTCTGACCACCTCATAGCGCCGAATTTTAAGCCACACACCTAGCCTCAAAGCAAAGCTACTTTAGAAGTCTCACTAGTGCCGCAACTTGTACTGGTTGTTAAAAGCACTGCTTTAAGTCGTCTTTTACTCTAAATTAAAAAAAAAAGATACAAGCGTCGATTCTCTAAATCGCAATGTAAAGGCCTGCTCTTAATTTTAGCTTTAGATCAACGGCTAATACAACGATCAACCTACATTCTGAAGTAGCATAGAGCGAGCTCTGGAAGTTTGAAATCATTTACTCACATGCAGCGAGGTCGCCACTTGGCGAGCAGACCGTGCAGCCTTCCCGAACAACTCTCTCGAGCAATGCAAGCACCTGAGCACTGTCCGGCGTCGATGGAGGGAGTGATAAAGGATATCTCAAACGGAGGCGCTGTCTCTCGGGGCGGAAGAGTTGAGTTGTCAGGAAAGTGGAATCTGTGATAAACGGAAAAACCATAACGGGCGAGATGATTATTAACTTCAGTGGAACAAAAAGACTGCGAAAAAACAAGCATAACCAGCTGCAGAGACTAAGGAAAGGTATTAAGCGAACGCATGCGTCTGCATAAATGCATGCGTCTGCAAGCATAAATGTTTGGAGACAATGCGTTGGCCTTCAGGCAGGGAGACAAAAATAACGCGCCCCTGTCGGCGATAACTGTTTGGTGTTCCGCACAACACTGCCGCACACCCGCGATCCTCGCAGATGCAACGTGTGTCTGGAGCGCAATTCACCACTCATACTTTTCTCACTGCGTCTCATCGTCGCAACTTTGTTGTTGATAAACGGGAACCCCCGACGCTAGGCTTACTTTAAAGGAATTTTCGTGTATATTAATGACCCGATAAATATTATTTAAAGCCGCTTTAAGGTGGTGCGCGATCAAGCACATTAAGTATACAGTTCTCATGTCTATATGCGATCGCATTTCTAGCCTCATCGAGAAAAAAATGCGTCGTCAGTGACATAATTCCTATGACCGGAAGAGGCGTCACAAAACCGGAAGTAAGGACTAAACTTTTCGACGCATCTTTATTGTACCCGTGGTGCCACTTTTAGGCACTTTCCGGTAAACATAGAACCACTAGCTAAGTGACCGGAACAAATGTCTGGTCGTAGGCAGGCAGACGTGTAGGGGTCTACAAACACAAGCGGTAAAATATGACGCGGAATTTATTAAAGGCAATAAGAGCTTTTCGATCTTTTAACTATCTACTTAATTATTGGTAACATGTAACTTTAAGCTATGTTGTAATATCTAAAAGGTGTTTCAGGGAAGACTAAAAAAAAATTTTAAAATAGGCACTTCGAGGTAAAATTTGGCTTTTGGGGCATAGTATTACCAGTGTTGGCCGACACCGGAAAGCCGGTGAATTGTCTTCAGCAGTACGTTGGTTATCTAATTTCCGATAACGAACTTTTTAACTGCCGCAGATAGTCAACTGGTTGCAATAAGAGATTTGAAGGCTGCCTGTTAGTAATAGCCATATCAGTTTTTAGAATTTCTAAAACGCGATCAGCCTCGCTGCTGTGACTCGACAAAATTTGGCTGCACCGTGCGAAAATACATGCGCTTTCGAAATCATGCAGACAAATCAACACAACCCCTTCAGTCTACGCAACTAGTCGAAAAAGCAAAATTTTGCCGAGCCACAGCTCCAAGGGTAATCGCGTTTTCAAAATTCTAAAATCTGATATTGCTATTAATAAAGACCGGCTACAAGTCTCTAATGGCAACCAGTAGCCTGAGTGTTATAGTTAAAAAGTTTGTTGACCAGGTTACGAGTTAATTAAGACGGTTCATTGGTTCTCTGGCGTCCACTAAAACTCATAACACTAAGCCACAAAAACCATATGTTTACCTCAAAAAACCTATTTTTGAAAATGTGCGCTAAAACAGCCAGTATAATACATAAAATATCTTCCGCCCAGCCCTTGTCCTGCGTGGTTATCACTTGTGTGCACGCATTTTTTTTTTTTGCTGCAAAAATTCTCCTTTAACATGCCATACCTAAAAGCTCATCATTCAGCGTTGTTTATAAGTAGACGCATTCACCAGGTGGTCATCGTGGTTCTAAAATTGAATTCTTTCCTTCCTTCACCGGCATTTCCTGCGTTGTTGTTCTCCCTTCGAGCGTTCTAGAAGTGTCTGCGACATGCGGACGGCCGGAGTGTTTGAAAAACGCCGCAAAACTATCTCAAGTACGGCAGAGGAAAGCCACTCCGGGTTTATCTTTTATCGGGAGGAGGCGGGGGCGACACGGGCAACATGCCGGAATCGTTCGCTTTGCTTCCCTTTCTTGCGTGAATGAGTCACTGCGCGGGTAAGCTGCTCGACACCGCTGACTCTCGACATCGAGCCCGGAATGAGAGCGGTATATCGTTCCCGTAGGCACATTTTCAAGAAGGCGCAAAAAACACGTTTGGGCGTGAGTCATGTCATAGGTGTATGAATCACGGTGTAGGCAATAGCTGAAGAAAAAACAAAGTGGCCGCCAGAACAAGACGAGATGCGCGAAAGAGAAACTGAACCGAAAATCACGCCTGCATGAACTTGGGCTGACCTGAGCATGAGCCTGAAGATGCCTAATTCATAAACCTTTATAGGAAGCAAGCTCGGTGGGTGCCTCATATAAATGCAAAGAGTAAAATTGCACTTAGAATATCTGTACAATTTGACTGACTACACTTTCAACAATTTCGACCAATGGTTTCGAAGAAAAAAAAGGCATACACAGTTGTGCTTGTGACGAAGTGGAACGTTCTTGCGGGCTAGTTGGATCATTGCCGAAAAATGGTTAGTACTGCGCGAATGGGACACGACAGGAGAACGAGGAACAAAAACGACAACACAGGCGACAACACAAAATAAACACACAAACGACAACACAAACTAGACCTCGGATAGGGTACGCATCCGTACCTCGATCTTTTCGGCGCAACAGATAACTTGCATTAATGTCGAAAATTACTCTAAAAAGTATTACGACAGTGATGACACATGGGAAAGGCTCAAAAGCTCAACTTTTCAAAAGTTCCTTTTTTTTCGCCAAGATGGGTCCGGTCGAACTGTACAACCAAACACGCTTGTCAAAGCACGCAGAACATCAAGGAGACCTATTGTCGAAAGATAAAAATACACTGAATGGTTTGCTTCATAGTTTGAGTACTCAACACCCAAAAGCATGGCGCGCAGGTATGGTGCTGTATGTAGCTCGAAGGAATTTTGGCCGTATGGACGACTGCTCAGTGCCATTGAGCAGACTGTATTAAGATTGCGGTGTTATCAAAGGATGTTGCAAATGTGCAACATCACACTCACAAGCAAGGAAAAGAGAGACGATAAGATAAAATCATCGAAAGTTCAACTGCGATTGTGAACTCAATGGCGTGAGTCCCACGAGATGCGGGGAGAGGACTGGGGAACACACCAAGAATGAAAAAAGAAAACCGCTGCTTCTTTTTTTTTTTTCACGAGGATAGAAAACAGGAAAAAGCGAGCATGTAGTCTGCTTTAATTTTACGGCGTTTAACGATACAAAGTGACGGAAGCTATGAGAGAGGCCGTAGTGGCGGGCTCTGGATAATTTTGGGCCTCCTAGCGTTCTTTGAAGTGCACTGATATTGAACAGTACACGGGACTGGATGAGCATTAAACAACTATTCTAGTGAACATTTAATCTATGATGAACGCAGAGGGAGCTGTTATTTCGCTCGCCATCATTTCGAGAGGACAGTTACGTACGGATGAGCACGAGAGCGCATTGCAGGCACTGCATCAGTTGTGCAAAGGAGTAAATACCGACACCGAACGTGAGCCCGACTGCGTGACGAGGCAGCGTCCACGTCTCGTCGACTGCGAAAAAGATGTGGTATATTCAATTCCCCTGTCGTGCGGCAACATCTATATAGGCCAAACAGGGAGATGCCTGAACACAAGGCTACAAGAGCACAAAAGGAATCTAAGGGACCCAAACTCAGGGGAACTCGCCTTACCCTGTAGCCAGTGCGAGGGCTGCACCCCTTCTCTTGAAAGAACAGTTATTCCTTGCAAGTGTTGCGACACCACCACAAGGTTGATAGCAGAAGCTGTGGCGATATCAAAATGCGCAGATAAGTGTGTCAGCAACCCCTCTGTGCGCCTTAGTGAAAAAGAAATGTCATTTCTGAACGCCAATGATAGGACGAAAGATTGGAGAAACGGGAGACAATTCCAATAATCGTACCACGAATGCGTGAGGTGATGTGTTGGTTCTGTTTTTTTTTACTTAGTTCTTATATAGGCTGGCTCAGAGCAATAAAACACAGTTGTTAGGCAGCGCTTGTGTTTGCGTCCTTCTCGTCTCGTCCTTGTTAATGCCGCGCTGCAATTTTCCAGTACGCTCGAAACTCATGAAAACATGAAAACCAGAAGCCGTTCTTGGAGATAAGAATTAATACGGTGTTTGAGTCATCTTTATCTTTTTCGAGACTTCTGTAACGGGACGAAGAAAACATTGCTGCTCAGCCAAATGGTCCTAAAGATTGTACAGTCCTTGTCAAAAGTAACCAGGCTGCATGGTTTGCTTCTAGCTCGTACAGTGGAGCCCTTACAGCTTCCCTGAAGCTGAAATGGTCGTTAAAGGTAAGGACTGGGGGTCTTCTTACCTTCCAACAACTTTTGGTCTTTAGGAAAGCCCCAAGGACTCCACTATGCAAGCTAGAAGCAAACCATGCAGCCTGGTTACTTTTGACAAAGACTGTACGTATGCTCTAAACACGAATACGCCTCTTACAAAAGACAGTGCACTTGAAAACAACTTTACTCTCTTTTTACACCTTTATGTTTAGAGTGTAGCACTCAAGAACACTGGGTCAAATTCTCGTAGTCAGACGGCGTGTTCGCGGTACAGATTAAAGGAATTGTGAGGTGGAAAAGTTGCTGAATAGCTGTTCAGATATTCCGGACTGGCGGTCGCAGCGCATTTGCTGTATTGCAGTGCTGGTAATAAGCACATTGCATTTTCCCAATACCCTAATGTTCTGCACTGTCGAGCAACCGTGTCTATGATCCGAGGCTGCAGGAGCCAGGTGCCTCAAGAGTACAACTAGGGCTTAATGGCTTCGGTTGATGCCATTAGAAACCAAGACATGCACACCGAATTCATATGAGAAAATTACGCTTTGACCTTAAAAGGTCAGAAACCTGGATATCAACATCCTACAATCGTTAGTACGGCAACCCAAGAACAGTAATTTTGGTCAAGCGCACACTTAAACTATCTCATAAATACAACGGAACGCTCACAGTCGAGAAATGTCGCCATTTATGGGGCCTAAGTGTCTTTACTCCGCAGTGAACGATCACTTTTAATCGACGACTCTCGTTTTTGGCATTGTTTGTTTCTTCGTCTGTTTTGAGCGCTGTTCTCGTCTTATTTCTATTCTCCCTTTCCATAGTTCCTTCTGTGCGGAAAGAACCGTTAGTTGATCTGCTTTCGCTTTCTAATCCGCGTTATATCCCCGTGCGCTAAATCTCCCGAACTATAGTCGGATACAACTCAAGAACTGTCGTGTCCGGTCGCTGTGTTGAATGCAGCGAAAGACGCACACGGTACTTTAAGACTTCGTTTATTTAAAACCGATGAGGGTGCGACCAGCGTCGACCGAGGCAGGAGCCGAACTGGCCGCCCGAAGAAAGGAGGGAGTGGAGAAGCGTCCACGGCAGGGAGTGGCTTCCCAGAACAGGAGGAGGGTGCGGGGGCGCACCGTGGGGGGGCATCCGGCGACAGCGTGCGACGAGGGGCAAGCGGTCGTTAGGAGGAGGATGCGAGTGGTCGTTAGGAGGAGGATTGAGTGGTCGTTAGGAGGAGGACGCGGGGGCGCACACACACAAAAGCAATAAGGGGACACAACACTTCCTTCCCCCTTAGAAAGTTGCCTGGTATCGTGCAGGGGGTCGGCGCTCACGCGTGGAGGCGCGCTGGCTTTGTGCGCTCGGGGGAGAAACACTTGTAGGCTGGCTGTTGTTCGCTGTGTCTCCTGGGTCTGTCCTGGGCGAAGTCTCTTCTTCCGGGAAGAGGTGCCAGGCTATGTGGGAAAATGGTGCACGTGTTCTCTCCGCTGGCGGACAGCTCTCAGACGGCGTCGTAAATCTACGCAGCTGGTTGAGATGTCGGCGTGCTACTGTGCCATGTATGTTGACGAGCCAAGAGCGCAGGCCTATGCGTCTGACAATTGTAGCTTCCTCCCAGCGTGGCTTTTTCAGAAACTGTCGGGCGAGGACGCGCTGCCCCTCATTAAGCGTGCCGCAGCGCGGAATTGCTTTTTCTTCCCGGAACGTCTCTGCCTTTGGCTCGGGGAGGATGGCTGTGAGCTGAGTTCGCATTTCACGCTCGAACATCATTTTCGAGGGGGTCTCGCCTGTTGTGCTCTGTACCGTCGTGTGCTGCTTGAAGAGAAAGCGCGCAAGGCGGCGCTGCAGCGAGCCTGTCTGATCTCTTTCAAGGGCGCGTTTTAGCTCGGCTACGTAGCGCTCGGCTTGTCCGTTTGTCGCTGGGTGGTAGGGGGCCGATGTAACTGATGAGATCCCGTTGTCGCGATAAAACTTGAGGATCTCCGCAGACACAAACGGTGTTCCGTTGTCCGACACTACCTTGCGCGGCAGGCCGAACGTTGCAAATAGTGATCGGAGGTTGTCAATGACTGCTGCCGAAGTCGTCTGTCCCATTTGCCTTATCTCAAGCCACTTTGTGTAGGCATCTACGACCACAAGGAAAGTGCAGCCCTCAATTGGTCCTGCAAAATCAATGTGCAGTGTGTGCCATGGTGTGTCTGGCTTTTCCCATTCTGGGACAGGAGCTTTCGGCGGGGCGCTCCGGCTGCTCTGGCAAGGCTTGCATTCTCGCACCACTGTTTCGATGTCGTTGTCAATGCCAGGCCACCACATGTAGCTTCTGGCACACTTTTTCATTGCAACGATGCCCCGATGTCCGGCGTGGATGAGAGACATAGCTTGTGCGCGTAGTTCTCTCGGCATCACAACTCGGGACCCAAATATGATGCAGCCGCGATGGGTGCTCAACTCTGTAGCTCGCCTGCGGTAAGCGTCGAAGTTGTCCCCTTTGAGTTTATGCACGTTGCCTTGTTGAACAGCTGTGTAAACTAGCCGGAGAGCTGCGCACTTCTGCGTAGATGCTGCAACTGTGCCTGCTGTAAGCGGAGGTTCTGGCAGTGCTTCGAACATCAGAACGTCTCCTGGTGGAAATGGTTCGTCAACAGTTGCGTCTAGTGGCAGACGGCTTAGCGCATCGGCGTTTTGATGTTTACTGCATATCATCACGCCTAGTGGAGAAAACCAGTTTCTCCCTAGAAGGCTTGATCCTGTGCCCTTCACAACAAGCAGAGGTAGCGTATGGGTCTGGCCGTTGTAGTTAACCTGCACGTTGGCAGAGCCCAATAGTGGCAGATTCTGTCCTGACCACGTTCGCAGGTGCGTGTTGTCTTGTTGCAGGGCGGGTGCGTCAGATGGCCATGAAGTTCGGAACGTGTCCTCACTGATCAGAGTACAGGCTGCGCCGGAGTCCACCTCGAACTTAATCAGCTGGTGATGTACGCTTACTTCTGTAAAAATCTTCGGTCGCGTGCCGAGATTCATGGTGTTCAGGTCGTACAACACAGATGGTGTTGCTGATGTTGTTCCATGGAGATCAGATAGCGGCGTATTCTCTGAGGCGTTGACGCTGTGATTAGGCTGGGAAGGTGACTTTATCTTGGCAAGTCTCCGTTTCGTAATGCATGCTCTTTCGATATGCCCTCGCTTGTGGCAAAAATTACACGTGGCTGACTGGAATCGACATCCCTGGGGGTTGTGTTGGTCGTCACACCGCCAGCAGCGTTGTGCCTTTTTGACCGATTTTACAACAACAGAAGGCTTGCGCACCTGGTTGCTTGTCTGGTGTACCGGCTCGGTGTTCCGGCGAATCCCTCTCTGCTGGTGACCGGCGCTCTCCGCTCGAACGGCGATGTCGTAAGCTTTGCTGAATGTGAGGTCCTTCTCAGCGAACAGGCGCTGCTGCAGTGACTCGTCACTCAGTCCGCACACAAATCTGTCGCGTAACATCACGTCCAAGGGAAGCATGGTGGTGTTAGCAGAAGAAGCTGCGTCTCCCTCCTGCCCGGTAGCTGTTGTCGACAGCGTTCCAAAATTGCAGTCGGCAGCGAGCTTCTTGAGCGCGGCTACGTAGGCGCTCACAGTTTCTCCTCCCAGTTGATCTCGTCGTTGGAAGCGAGCCCGGCTGTAGACCTCGGATGGCCTTGGGTCGTAGTGCTTTTGCAGCGCTTTTACGATGTCGTCGTAAGACACTGCCGCTGGTGTGCTTGGCTGAATAAGGGCGCAGACAGTATCGTAGGTCTGCTCCCCGCACAGCGTCAGCAGGTTGGCCCTCTTCAAGGCTGGGTCTGTGATGTTGTTAGCTTCAAAGTAGAACTGAAGGCGTCCAACCCACGATGACCACGATGAGCCGTTGAATTCTGGTATCTGATTGGGAAACCCTCGCGTAGCCATGGCTTGTCAATAGCGTTGCGTAGCGCGGGTCGAATCCCATCCTCGTCGCCACTGTCGTGTCCGGTCGCTGTGTTGAATGCAGCGAAAGACGCACACGGTACTTTAAGACTTCGTTTATTTAAAACCGATGAGGGTGCGACCAGCGTCGACCGAGGCAGGAGCCGAACTGGCCGCCCGAAGAAAGGAGGGAGTGGAGAAGCGTCCACGGCAGGGAGTGGCTTCCCAGAACAGGAGGAGGGTGCGGGGGCGCACCGTGGGGGGGCATCCGGCGACAGCGTGCGACGAGGGGCAAGCGGTCGTTAGGAGGAGGATGCGAGTGGTCGTTAGGAGGAGGATTGAGTGGTCGTTAGGAGGAGGACGCGGGGGCGCACACACACAAAAGCAATAAGGGGACACAACAAGAACCTAGCGGCTTTTCCCCGTCATAGGACTCATTTCTAGCCAATGGCCAATAACCCTGCTAGTGTGACAATGCAGGGAGCGGCGCCTGACTGGAGACAGGGGTCTCTACCTGACCATAGAGGGAGAGGACTATCTCCTTTCATCTGCCACTTCCTGCATTGTCACAATAGCGTGGCCATGAGAATCGGTCGACGCCATTGCCTGGAAGGGGGTCCATTGTCGGGGAAAAGCCACTGCGTTCGTAAGTTGTACCTGACTATAGGCCATGATCGTGCCCCAGCTCGCGCCTTCTTAAGGCGGGGGTACCACGGCGGCCATCTTGGACAAGACGTTAGTTCAACCACCAGGGCGGCTCCACTTGTCCGTGGAAGCGAAAAAGCCATGGAGGAAGGAAAAAAAGAGGAGAGGCCGTCACGTGACATTTTGTGAAGCCGGAAACAAGCTGGGCGCCATCTTGTCCGGGCTGACGTCACGCCACCGCGCCGATTGCGCGCGCGTTTCAAAGCCAACGAAGGAGCGTGCTACCGCATGGGCACAGGCCTCCGCAGGTTTGCATGTATGGGGTAGAAGTTTTGACAAATGCCATTTGTTTGCAGTTGATGACTTGTTGTAGAGCAGAAGCTTTTGTGTTGTTGTATATGATGCGAAAATATTGTAAATAGCCACGTTTTTCCGTATGAGTTGTTTTTGTGAGAAAATCAATGCTTTTTATGAATGGAGTTCTTCGGATCCTGTGTGCATTCGTATCTTTATGTAGATATTACAGTGAAGAAAACTAACCCTTCGCCTTCATTAAAGAAGAAAAATCTCTATGGTATTGTTTAAGCGCAGGGTATTTTTCTTTTTACCGGCGGCGTATAAAACTCCCCGAAAAATATTTCTGCGTACGCCACTGGTAGTGGCTGTATTGTGAAAATAACAAAAAATTACTCATCTGCTTTGGCTCACGTGTCTACCTTGAGTTTAGACTAACCTAAGGGCGCGTGTGATCAATGAATACATTAAGTCGGGATCGAGTTAATCGCAGGTATAACGAAGATGCCGGTAGAAACTACAGCGAGTGCATAAAGGTAGACGCAAAAATAGTCGCATATAAAATCAACGGTAAATTTCACATTCGACTGAACGAGCCCTTGCATTCTTTACAGAGTATTTCATGCAATAGTCACCGGCAGCTCAGGTTTTTTGAGTCATTTCTGGAAAAATATTTTATCAAATTTTAAAAGAGCTTTGGGGAACGTTCTAAAATTAAGAGATTTCACATACCGATTGCCTGAAAGCACTTTTTTTTTCTTTTTTTTAATGCTGTGTGTCTTGGATCTCACAGCGTGTTTCATGAAGCTTCCGAACAAACTGTCCTAGCTTAATGCAGTGTAAAGTACTGCCTTTAAACTTAAGCCTCCTGAAATGTTTTAGTATATTGCTACCCTGGAGGCCTTTCATGTCCAGCTTGCTGACACGAGGCTTATATTTGAATGGTACTCTGCAACAGTTTCTATTTGAGAGCATAATGATTTTTGAGTGGACAGCTGTCAAATGTGCTCATGAGGTTGCAAAAAAAATCCTTCTTTGCTAGAATGAGTTTAGAGGTTCATGCATGAGATCTCTGAGCAAGGTTATTGATATTGGGTTGTTTGCATGCTATGCTCGCTTAAAAGTGTTCCATATACTGGCCACCCTTTAATTGCGCTCTCTGGTGGATAGCACAAACCTCTCAGTTTTATGCTGAATGAGTGTGCACTTGTCTGCTTTCGGCTGAGTCGTGAACAATGCTGCCATGCATGGTCACACCCCACCTTAGTGTTCAACCTGCCTTTTAATGCAGCTCTTGTTGCTGAATGTTGCAATCTGCTTCCATTGCATATGTTTGGGAAGCTGGCTGTGTCAACAGTGCCTTGTGCTGCAGAACTAAGGGTAAGAAAAAGTCTGCAGTACTTTGTTGTTGGTCTTAAATACTATACTTATCTTCATAGCAAGTTTTCGTGCGGCTGGTGATGCAAGGAATGCTTTCTCGTATACAGCAGTGAGGATGGGCAAGTATACTAAAAAGTTTGAGTTCTTGACCCTGAACGCAAAATGTAATATCATAACGTGTTGTAATGGTGGCCGTGCCTGCAATGACTTTTGATTCACAACTCCAAGAGCCACTCACACAGGTGAGAGAAACGGAGAGGGCCAAAGTGCATATAGTAGACGGCAGGGGAGGATTTATCTGAAATTTTACACAGGATAACCATCGTGGACATCTTTTTCTCAATGAAAAAAGTCGAAGAAATACATGTTTAAATTGTGACTGCCCCCCTCCATAACTCCACCCTTTGTAGCATGGCAACATAGCATGTTTCACATATCCACAGATCTAGTATTGTGCATAATATATATTACCGTAGCTTTTCAGACTTCTAGAAGTTTAGGAGTATCCAGTGGCTGCAGTATAAGTTTCACGGTGTTGTGCATCATTTCAATGCTGTGTTTCATGTTGAATGTGCAGAGCTGCAGCTGTACGCACCACTTTTTGCTACTAGATTAAATACTAGCGTGTAATGTCACTGCATAGTAGCACACTTTACTTGCGACTGACAATACATAAAATGAAAGTCGATCTACTGTGGGTAAGAATGCATCCAATTATTTTTCTTCAACATAACCACAGGCATCAATGAAATTCAGCGCACATGTGGATCCTCATTTCACTAAGTACTTTTTACCCAAAATAACACTATCGCAGGACATGAGCACAATAATCACGTGAGAAAAGGCCTCCTAATTCAGTTAGAGCATCGCCTTTTCCGCACTTCTTGACCATGACATCAGATAGAAAAGCAATTGCAAACCTGCAACAGGAAACCGGTCTAAACATAGCGCGCGACCAGAAACACAGACTTGGCCACGATGTGAACGAATACACTTGAGCCCGGCACGTCCCAGAAGCTAGAGCTCGCCAGACGCTTCAAACGTTACACACTTGAAACGGGCGTGTAACAAAGTTGCTGCAGTATACTAAGAGCAAAGCGAGCGCAGCTGCTTCCTTTAAAATATCGCCCTCCGCCCATGTCATGGCCCCCGCGGCTCACAAAATCGCAATCCCTAAAAATGAAAATGACAGTTAAACTAACACCAGTGACGATCACTGGAGCGTTGCAAGAACAATAGCAACGAGGTTTCACTGCCGATGGAAACGGGAGCGCGAATGGCACACGCACACTGCACGCACAGGACGCGAAACGTCCGCACAATACGCCGACGACCTCTCTAGCGCACGGCGTATCGAATCACTGGTGAACGAACAGCGCGAGTGCTCCTCAGTGTGCAGCGGTGGTCTCCCGACAGCTCCGAGCAATGACGCAGTAGACGAAATGCCCGTGCGATCGTCGCCGAGCACGTTGAAGTCAATGCACGCAACAACGAGAGTTTTGCAGCGAATTCCACCTGAGATATGAGTGAACGGCGCCAACGTCAGCCCGTGAGCACGATCAAAAACAAATTCGAGCAGTTGAGAAAAGTACGCCTACGCCTCACCGCAATTGCTACGCCGCGGCCGTCTGCTACCGCTCGGTTTGCAAGCAGCAACTACGACGCCGTTGCTAAGCTGCCCGGACAAAATGGCCTCCCGATCGTTGAAAAGCCACGTGATTTCCTCCACACTTTTCTCCCAGGGCGTCGTGTGGAAAGGGCCTCTCCTCTTTTTTTCCTTCCTCCATGGAAAAAGCGCTCCTCCGAGACGGTCTGGTCCTCCTCTCTGCGCTACCTTGACCTCCTCTCCCTCGCGTTGTGGCAGAAGGAGGCGGTTAGTCACGGAGGGGGGATAAACGCGACGACAATGACGACCGCGCTCGAACGTGTTTGGCACACCCGTACTGCTTCTTTCGCCCCTACGCACCCCTTGGCGGCCCTGCCATGGTGCCTGGCGATTCTTTTTTAGGAGGCACTATTTCGAATGTGACCTTTTGCGAGGCTAGTTGATGTGACATTGTGTTCAGTTGGAGTCAGCGCCCGTCCTGTCCGTCTTTCTGTGTGTTTTGTGTAGAATTTAGCGCTGTTTTTACTTTCCTGAACACGAAGTCTCTATATCTTTGACATTTATAGAAATTTATTTTGTTTCCATTTTTTTCCAGAGTTGTACACGTTGTTTTATAGTTATTCTTTTCTCGCGACCCTGACAAATATTTTGATGACTAGCAGCGGCAGCCACGGCAAGCAATATTACAAAATAAAGCTTCGTAGGTTCCACTGGCATCCATAACAAAGGGCCACAAGACATCTATGGGCTATGGCCTTCGTAAAACTATGGATGATGTCGAAATGGATGCAGCGGAACAGTAGATGACCTCTTGGTTTCAAAGGGCGGTTGCCATGTGTGTTGTCACAGCCTTTTCTGAGGTCAAAGGCGCGTGGCGCGTAGCTTGTGTGCTATTGATTCCCGTTCACCATGCAAACGTTTATTTCGCAATTCCAGGAAAAACACCTGCAGTGAAACATCAACCCGAGATTTCGAAGCATGGCGAGTGTTTTTATTGTTTACTCACACACTGCCAGTGCTATGTAGAATTCTAAGAGACAGCTGATATGGTAACAGTAAATAAGAGAAAATGGGCAGAATAAGGCATATCAGAATGGTACAAACATATTGCGTTCAAGTCGTTGGGTCAGTAGCTGCGGAGAGGAAAAGAAAGCAATATCACAGTGTGTTAGCCCCCTTCATCTCCCACCCGTTCCCGATAATAGCTTGGGAGAGGTAGTCTGTGACGTTGAGATACGTTGCAAGTAATGCTGATTTTCTTTTTTTCCGTCCGCGCATCCATGCATGGTAACAAAAATCCCGAAAGCGCTTACGGCCGCAGCCGGCAACATTCTTTTCGTTCGCTTTTTATTGTCAAATAAACTGCTACCACCACCAAGGTTCGAAAAACGAAAAGGAAACACTGGCTGTGAAACTTCGACTGGAGACTGCGGGACATAGCTGGAAAGAGCTAATAAGTACTCATTACAATCGCGTCGAGTTTCTCCCTACTGTGGCCTTAGCATAGCATTTCCATCCATTCATTGGAACTGCATTTTGTAGCCACACGAGGCAACGTTCCTGCTTTTGTGATATCGTTAGTGATCATCACGAAATTGTGATATTCCAACAGTTCTAATTCCCTGCTGTCTTGTGAACACGGATGTGAGCGTGCGGCAGCATCTGTCTAGAAAATAAGCGATCGAATGTGGATATTGCACTACCCCCCCCCCCCCCTCCCATCTTTTTGTACTGGCACTGTTTGTGCAGTAAATTTGTATAGTAAAAGGCTCATTTCTTCTCCATTCCGGGGAATGCGGGAAGTCAAAACTATACGCACCGTGGTAGTCCTCTAGCTAATGTCCGCAAAATCAGTGGACTTTTGCTTTCACGTCACTTTTCAACTGAAATCGCTTCTGCTGCTCTGTTTCGTTTGCTCTGTTTCGTGTTTGATCTAGCATAAGAAAACATTTTGTGCTCACCCTGAGGTCTGGGGCGAATCGATCCTTGCACAATTAGTGAATTTCGGCGATAGGTAGCGGAAATTCGCAGATCTGGCCTCCCAGTGGTCTGCATTGTCCAGGAGCCGATGCGAAATATATGGCGGCGTTTCAAGACAGCGCTTCTCAACCGATGAGCCATAGCGCGAGGCAGGGGTGCAAGATCGTGTCTTCGCCCTAGGATAATCATCTCTGGCCGCCTCCTGTCTCGCTACTCATAGCGTTCCCTGTGCTCCTTCTAACACGGAGCGCCCGGTAGCTCTCTCGCTGAAAAAAAAAAAAATCTTTTAGAATAGCTGTGGAAACTGCGCAACGGCACCGGTTGTCAGAGCGTCAGCCAACACAGGGCATTCGTCCCGTGGATACATAAGCCCGACAGAAGTCGAGTTCAGTCCGCATTTTGAGGGAATGTGAAAAACAAAATCGAGGAAGAGAGTAGAGGAGTCTCGGTTTTCCTTCTCAAAAGTTGCTCTTTCGAATACTGCTCTTTCTCCCCGCAGCAGAGGCACACAGGTCTGTCTCCTCTTTCTAGCCTGGCCTTGGCTGCAGAAGAACCTTGGATTGGAACGGCCGCATGTCAATCGCCTTTGCAAAACATCAGCTTCGCAGAACTGTGAAACCCCCTCCCTATTGTAAGCAGCGTGACGTCAAAAAGTTGTGGCCCGGTTGGCAGAACTGACAACTTTTGGTTCTGAGCAGGTGTTGTTGGTCCCGAGGGCTCCTTCGCCGCCTTTCTACCCCGATTCGAGACGCCTCGCCTGCCCTCACAGGATAGAAGAGGGGAAACGCTTGCGCTGAATGACTTAGGGCGGGTGGCAGGAGCGCGCTCCAGGCGCCAGTGAATCCGGCCGGTGCCTCATAATAGACCTCTCCCTGATGTAAACAGTGTGACGTCAAAAAGGTGTGCCCCGATGGGCAAAATCGTCGACTTTCGGTTCTGAACCGGTTTTTCAGGTGCCGAGCATTCCCCCACCAGCTTTGTTCCCTGATTCGAAACGCCTGGCAGCCTTTCTTCTCCCAGTGTGAGCCTTCTCGGTACGGCGCATGTTTTGCCCATCGGACCAGAAACACGTGCGTTGATGACGTGTGTCTTGAAGGAAGTCAGTTTTCTTTGCACGTGTTGGCCTGCCTGCAAATCTGTATGCGCAGTCGCGTTTTTTTTTTCTTTTTCAGGTGAGAAAAATGCAGAGCGTAAGATGTGTATCCCAGAAAATAGTGAAAACATTTTTTTTTCTGCCAACTTGAAGGAGCGAAAATTGCTAATTGATCACGTGCACTCAGTGGAGCAGATTGTCAATGAAACGCTGTTACCTCAATGGGGAAGTGTGTGTCCTAAGTGAATCAACTTGAAATTCGAGGCCAATACAATGGGGTTTTGTTACGTTTTGCGCTAATAATAATAAACACAATCTTTATGCGAGCATAAAATAAAGTGCCTCTAAACAGATATGCGAAGCTGAAGAGATTACCGCGCATGCGGGAACACTTTATTTGCAGAGCCATAGCTATATGTGCTCATTCATGTGCAAGCAAACATTTTGACTTAGAAGTTACATTCAGCCAGAGCAATGCCTACTCCCGTAATATCTTAGAATTTCATGAAATATTGAGGAAAATAGATGTATGTGTAAATGATGGCAGATTTTTTTCACGTTTCATGACCATGCACACAAAAGCAACCGCTGTGGCAAATGCTATTTCAAGGCCGAATGCGAAGACAATGCAAGCATGCTGCTGCTGTATGCTTTTTTGTAAACAAGCATGAGGAACCGTCCTGAGCAAGAGGCTGAAGCGTTCGTCAGATCTGGTAAAATGTAGAGTTCCGGCCCCTTCCAATGAGGTTTTTTTCATAACCACGCTAATGAAAATCTGGTCGTAAATGTTTATCAGCTAGACGAGCACAATTTTGAAAATATTTATGGTCTTTCTTCTAATTTGTGAATACGGATCGACACTAACGTCAATTTATGTTCCCCGCTTTGTAAACCAGGTCGAAAAACAATTTGCGATGTAAAACCTGCTTCCCACATAACCTTGCTGAATTATCCTGAAGTCCTTGATGGTGTTGGTGAGAGGGCTTCGAAATCTGCTGAAAAATAGCTCTTAGACGAAATGTTTTCACCAATGTCATCCACAGACCACGCAGCCAAAGGACTTCATACCGGTTTCCAAGAAATTTCACCGGAAGCTCTCGGCCCCTCGTGTTCACGGAACTATCCTGAGTAGTAGTAGTAAGTGGCTTTTATTGCAAATGCAAAAGAAGGTAAAAGGATTCTTGCCAGCCCCGGCATCTGCTATCATGTCTAGAAGCACCTGAGCTGGGGCTGGGGGATGGAAATGGAAAGCGAGATGACAGTGAAGGGGAAAACAAAGGGTAGAGAGAGAGGGAAAAAGGGAATACCTTCCCACCTGCTTGTATTTCCATTACGCGAGGCGATACAGCCAGTGGGAAGGACCGCGAAAAGTTTCAGCAGCCTCGCGTTGCCGGCGACCTGACACGTGAGGCGTGCACTTCGGGAGAGGGCGACCGCGCTCTCTCTCTCTCTCACACACACTTAGGGCCGTTTCACATGCATGCGATTCTCGCCTGCGACGCTGCGAATTCGGTCGGTCTGCGACTGGGGAGGGCCGTCGGTCTAGCCGCAGACGGCCTGCGACCAAGTTCCGTCCGGTTGGAATCCAGTCGCAGCGTCGGTGTGGTCGCTCTGCGACTGGCCAATGGGCAGCGCCGAGTCGGCACGTGACGTGACGTCACGCGGGAGCAGCTGCCGCGGCCACGACCGGTCTCCAGGCGCGCGAGCGAGAGCGCACGTGCGTCGAGACCTGCCGCGGCAACAACTCGCACGTGACGTGACGTCACGCGCCGTCTCGGCGTGGGGTCACGTGGGAGCTGTTCCCGCGGCGTAAGCAAAACTTTATTCTAATCAAAACATACGAAATATTGCCTTGCATCTAAAAACAAGCTGGTCATTACATCATCAACACATTCCGTGCAGTGTTTCTGTCGGGTTTAATCGTGGGTTGCCTATGCGAACATCGAGCAACCTTGCGTGTCCCTCCGACCGAATTCGCTGGGTACGCGTTGCATGTGAAAGCACTGTGCGAAAATCGCACTGCGGCGTCACCGACTAGGCCGACTATTTTCGTTCTAGTCGCAGCATGTGAAACGGCCCTTACACTACGCTCGCCCGCTCCGCAAGCTCCCCTCTCACTCGCATGCACCAAGCTGCCCCGCACGCCCGCAGCACAATTTTCTCCATTCTTGACCGGAGCGGAATTCCAGCCATGACTAACAATGAATTAAAAATATTATAGCGCAAACAAAGACACGGACAAAAAAAGAAAGGAAACACACACACAAGCGCTATGTGTGTGTGTTTCCTCTCTTTTTTTGTCCGTGTCTTTGTTTGCGCTATAATATTTTTAATTCAATATGAACTACCAACTCGCCCAACAGGAAGTTTTAATGGACTAACAATGAGGGACACCACCCCTTTTGAGCACCCGCGAGCAGATTGGCACGTGCACATAGAGGAAGTGCCAGCGTTGCGAGCAGCAAGCCCACCATAGCAGACTTCCATATTTATGCAACTCACCTACTCCTATCTAGACACTACACGCGCATTCGTGCAGCGCCATGCGCAGCAAATTCGCTGTACCATTGCGGAGCAGCTCTTCCGGAAACCGCGCCATTTACAAGAGCTAGTTTTGAATCATAATACCCTGTAGCCGAGACTGACAACTGATTGCATTTCTAGCGATTTAGGTATCCGTGGTTTGCACACCGCTGAGGAAAAGTACTGGTATTTTATGCAGTGCAAACAATGGCAAGAGATGCTGGCATTGTTTTTGCTGCATTGTGCGCATGCATATCACCAGCTACGCTCCCCTTTCAAGAATGTTATCCGTGCATTCTTTTTTTCTTGCAGTGTATGATTGACATATAATTTTGGGGGCATGCTTTGCATTCACTACAATGCTAGTGAAATCGCACTGTCCACACATGCACTTCGCCAGTGGTAGAGGCAGAAGCAGAAGGCTTCATTCACTTCCATTGATGTGCATTTTCAAAAGACAAACGCATGTTCCTTATAAAAATAGGACCATTTTATTGCAACATCTGCTAAGCACGTTCAGATGCCTTGCACAACTCCCCCACACATCATGGTGGCTGCCTGCAAGCAAACAAGTCCATACCAATGTCATATGTGAGTCTATTTCCAGGAAGTGACAGGAAATGTCAGTGCTCAAAAGTGGGTATTAGCTTGTTCTTTACTGCTCAATCATTGCAGTTACTTTCCATTGACTTAGTGTTTCAGTAACACACAAAGACATATGCTTACCTCCCGTCATACAAAAATGTGAGGGCAGTAATGGAAAAGGAAAGAAAATATGTGCCTAAACATAGCAAGTGGACTGAAAAGTCCTTACATACATCTAAGTAATTTGCTGCCACTGTAACAATGAGAGCAGATATGTTAGGATAAAAGCCTGCTGAGCACGACAGAAACATATTCTGCTTACGCCTTACAGGGTGATGCAAAGCTGCTGGAACAATGATACACTGCTTGTTTTGATGTCACCAGCAGTTCACGAAGGAAAAGCTTACCAGCAGAAGGCTGTATCCATTACACACAAGCAGAAAAATGTGAGCTGTGAGGTTGAATATCCCTTGAAAGTGTAAATTGATACTGTGCTTCCAAGGAAAGTGAACGCCACAAGCGGGCTAGTAGCAAAAGAAAAGACGCAGCTATAGAACAGAAGAAAGGAAAGTAATGGGCAGGCATAAGAAGTACAACATGTCCAACTAAGCTATACTTGGGAAAAAGAAACAACTCAACAGTGCCGTTGCAACGCAAATATAAAAGCCCCACATTTTTGAAAATATAAAGCGGAAAAAAAATGAAAACACTGTTTCATGTTTCATATAGCAGCGATCTCAACGGTTATATGTGAAAATCAATTAGAAACATATTTAGAGTGCATTCATCCACAAATGTGCTTCAGCGCCTTTTCAGCTAAGGAAAACACCAAACTCAAGGAGGGCTGTGTAGCTTTCAAGCATTTGTATGAAACAAGTGATAAGTTTATAGCAAAAATACCCTCTATAATGATTTTACCTAACATATACTCACCTACGAGGCCATAACAGGAGGGCGTAAAGAAAAACTATATTGTTGCAAAAGAGCAAACGACTAGGCGAGGTCTGATGGTCTGCAGCGGCAAGTCTTCAGGGAGTGCAGACATGTTGCATGCCATTTTGAATATACAGTACCAGCATTTTTTCCAGCGCTAGATGTGGTGCGTATAAAAATTAGGCTCCTCGTGAAATTAGGCTCCCCGTGCTGCCAAATGCCACTCGCATAGAAAGGTGTCCATCCCCCCACAACGTAAACTGCCGCTTCCACGCACTGCGAGCTCGTAACAAGCTCAGGAGGAATGCAAAACGCAAACGCGAAATGTTTTGCGCAATACAGAATCAGCAGGTGATTTTATCGCCCTGTATAAGCTGTAGTATATTTTTTAGAAATGCCAACAGTTTATAGACTTACTTCAAAGCGGAGTGAAGAAAAAAATTCCATCTGCCACATCTGGGATCCAACCCGCGACGTGCGCATGCTCAGGACGAGAGTCGTCATATAGGTACATAAAATATCCCTCAATGCCCTCTGTGACTTTTAAAACTCATCGCCTATTTCTAAACACAAGCCCCTCAACTCTCCAATTTAGAGCCACTTCTACAGGACCCCAGCTAAGGAACAAAGAATTATGCAGCAGATTTCTGCTCTCGCCTTACGAAATGTCACAGTGCCGTGACACTCGTAATCTTGCACACGCGTTCATGAAAAACCGCACTCGATAACACACACTACGAGGTAGCTCACGCACGCGACACAGGTACAGTTGGGACTTCAATGCACATACTAATAACAAAATTGCGGTCCGAATGACTCACCTGCGTTTGGCCCTGACATCAGCCATGCGCGTACGAAGCTTTGTCATCGTCGACCTTTTGCGCTGAAGGTATCGCCGCCGATTCCCCATTTGACACTTTTACACACAAAAAAACTGGCAAGATAACGTGATAAAAAACGGCGCTGCACATAAATACAAAAGCACAGTAAAAAAAACACCAACAAGCAAAACAGCACGATACGCCGATAACAGCCTGCTGAGCAGCCGAAGAAACGACCGCCTTGCTTCAAAATGTTTGACAGCGCCACTGTCGTTGACCGGCGGAACTCCATTGTTGAGTCAAAACGCCCGCGAGATTCAAATGCAGCAGCCCCGTCGACCAACAAAGCGGGCGAGTACAAGCTAACATGAGTCGTTTATCATACCCAAATTTACATCACTGGTAGTATTAAGACCAGCGACTTCAGTTCCTGTCAAAAAAGCCTGGAATATAGCAGCGATCTTTCGCGCTGGATGTATTTTGCGGAGATTACGGAGCACAAAAAATGGCGCAATTGAATGGCGCAGTACTACCGTTCTGTTTGTCATAGCGAAATGCCGACTTGAGAGGATTTGGAATATTTCATAAATATTTCGTGTGCCGAATTTGTTCCCTATACGACGTTTACTTGCTTCTACAACTCAGATAAAAAAAGCGCAGTTTCTAGGTTACGACCAACTTTGAACAATGAAAACTAAAAAATTATGACATGTAGCTCAATGAAATTTTCAAGAATTAACAACATGGGTACTATCTACAATCCTGCTAAATATGTTTGTGATTTATGAATTGGACTAGAAGTTATTAATGCGTCATTCTTTTAAATTTCACACTTATTTATGGCACCAGTTCTAAATAACTACCCAATATAACTCAATAACTTGCCTGTGAGGTTCTCGAGTCACACTTCATCTAAAAGCTGCAGAAGCAGTTTTCTTTTCGGAGCAGTAGTTTTCGTAAACAGCAAAGCAAACGCAGGCAAGTCGAGCAAAAATATCGTTTTATGCCCCTCGCTCTTTTGCTTACTGCTATTATACTAACGTGAATAGCTTTTAGCGACACATACCATCGCAAAGAAGATACAATTATCTTTAAAATGCGCTCAATATCATTTTTCTAGCGCAAACGGATGAGCCACACCGCTCACACAAACATGACGAAAAACGGCTGCTGACCGCCGCTAGCGTGGTACCGCCGCCTTAATTCCCGTTGCACGTCCTTGATACTACCTTTTCGGTGTGTTATCAGTTTTCCCATTACCACAGGTTTCATAAATGAACGCTTTATACTAGATATATTAGCTTGGTCTTAGCTTGGACGGGCGCTAAGTTAGCGCCCGTCCTGTCCACTTCTGTGTCGTCCGTGTCCTTTTTGCGCTATGTTTTCTAAGAACTGTTACCAACTAGCCCAAACCAAGCTACTGTTACATTAGCTTGGTATGCAAAGTAAGATGCTGAACAGTGGTAAATGTGCCCCCTACAATTAATAGTATCTGCTTAAGACGAGTAAATCGGTGCTGCAGCACCTACGCTCACAGCGTCCTCCATAGGGAAAAAAAAGGTGTAACAGGCCGGGCAACGGGAGCCCACGTACCGCCCCACTTACATTAGCGTCCCCTAGAGAACGACGAGGAAAGGATGTTTCTTAGCCTCCGGAGTCATCGTCACTCCCCCTACAAACTTTTAGCAATGTGGTCTGAACTAATAATAAAGCAATACCCGAGTGAACCTTACTGGTTACGCAAATCAGTGTATGTACTAATTAATTGTTTTGAGCAGGTAATCAACGACTGAAACGCTGCACCTCTAAGGTTGTGCACAGATACGTTGCGGAGACAGAAGAAAAAGGATGAGAAACGAAATCCAGGCGATTTCAGTATTTTTAAAAATATTGTATCCTTTGGAAAGCGCACTTGGTTAAAACTTGGAGGATATCATTACTGAAACTACTGACATCAACGCTTTTATTCACGTCACTGCATACAGCGGAGTAGTCTTCGCCTGCATATGGAGTACGAGGAAGGAGACGCGGCAGTAGACGAAGAAGCGAACGAGTAAACTAACTGTGCGTCCCAATTCTTGGCCCAACCCACTGTGTTAGCACGTGCCATTGTACGAGGTTAACAACATCATCAACAACAACTGCGCAAAGAGAACAGGACGAAAGGCACACGCAAGTACTGACAGTCTGTGCTTGTGTGTGCCTTTCGTCCCGTTATCTTTGCGCAGTTTTACTCGTTCGCTTCAAATGAACCAACTAGCCCCGCCAAAGCGTCGTACTTCAGAAGAAAGGCGCGACGTGTCCGATAAGCGAGCGTGACCATGTCCGAGCTGAACGAGAGCGCATGCTGTAGCCGTGAAATGTGTGGTTGGCCCTTATCTGAGCGTAGGTGAATTCCTAATAAACCTCTATAGCGTTATGCAGGCAATCTTGACGCTGGCTCTAATTTCTCCCACAGCAGCGCGAGGAAAGCCAACTGGTTCATTGTATCGTTCGCATGGTAACGGAATCAAAAAGAAAGATCTTACTTTCCTAACGCAATTTGAACCTCCGCCAGCGATAACAAAGATTTATTTCCGGTGCCTGCAGTAATTCGACCACCGCCGCAACCTCGGACACTGTGAGCGTGAGCAAGTATTATTAATTACTGAACATAAATTTCCTTCGTCACTGGGTGCTCTGATGAAGATGGAACCGAAACTTACTTCAGTTACCTACCCTGGGCAAGGCTGGGCCCTCGGCATCAACCGAAGGCCCCCAGACACAGCAGGTAGGTGAGATGCGCCATTCTGTAACGCGCTGCGTGTGAATCTGAGCATCACTTTTCATCCGAATTTCTGGAAAGCACTGCGGAATTAAATTCGCAAAATCCTTTGGAAGACTGAACGAGTGAATGTCAGCTCTAGACAGCCATGGCTTCAGCTGAAAGTTAGCGTCGTGCTCGGGACACTACACTTAAGAGGGAGCTCAAACCTCACAAACGTGCGCGCCGGACACTGGCAAGCAACGCTCTGCGTGACCAGATACCGCAGTTGCCGACAGCCGAACGGGCAATCGCGGACAGAATATGGACCACACATTCGCGTTCAAACGCTTATGTCGCTCACGCAACCGGGATAGAATAGTTTACTGCCTTTAGGTGCAAGCCCAAAGATACATTTAACCTTTATATGCATCAAACATCGAATATATTAGCTACAAGGCACTTGAAAATACTTTGAGAGCTGAAGCACGGCCCATATTCTTCTGTCCGCGACTGTACCTTCCGTCAACGTCGAGGGATAATGAAGTAACCGCGAACGTTCAGCCCTGCACGCCACCGCTTTCATCGGAAAATGTGCGTTACGGCCAAAAATAGACTGGTGGTTCTTAACTCAGATCTATCAGCAGCTGATTCAAGACTTATCCGGCGTCCCGGTTGTTGATGTCCGTAGGTGACCAGCGCCGCCAAGGTGTCCGGCGACATCAGATAACGGCGATTATGCTTCGAAAAGAAGAAGACAACGAGCCTGAAAGGCGTCCCAAGCTGATGAATACTAGAACCCTTTCAACGACGCAGCTATTTTGCTCGTCCAGTGTTCGCACTCGGTGAAATATTATCGACATACAAGGCGAACAGGTCGGCATGTGTGGCGCAACAGTGCACATATACTCTGGCGGACAGTTGCAGCAGTAGCCACGCGCGCGTCTTGTGCAGATGTTCAGTGACGCCACCGGTAAGATCTTTACGCACGACCCGCTGAGGCAAAAGTGAAGAGGCACCGCAGGGAAACGCGTCATTCCGTACGAGGTGCGCAGGTAGAACAGATTCAGTCATAATCGTAACAGCATATCGTTATTTCCGTTCTCTCATAGATGCTTAATTTTTGTTATGCTTTCAAGCTGTTCGTGCGTAAAACTGAGATGTAGATTCTTTATTCACCGATAGTGCGGTCTCCGTGACAATATAGACGGCAGGCAGCTTGCGCAAATAGGACACAATTGTCAAACAGTCATAAAAGTCAAATATGTACATTTGAGGAAAACGTTAGAATTGTGAATAAAAAGTGCACTAGCCCAGTTACTAAGCTTGTTTTTAAAAAAGAGTTAGGAACAGTGCAGTGAAGTAATGCACCTAGTCAAAGTTCTAAAATTAGTTAACTTTTTTGCAATAAAAATGGTGAATTGTAGGTTCCCGTTACGATGTCGGAAACTTTTTTTTCTTCTCTGCTTCTTCCGTCAAGCTCACGACGTTGTGTCTTGAATAAGGTGGGTCTAGCTGACCCACTGCCCTTAGCATGTTTCCCTAATAGTTTTTGCAAACCAAGACAATTCGCCCTAAGAGGTGCAGGCACTCGATTAGAAGCTAACTACACTGAGTAGCTACGCTGTTTTAATTGCCTGTCCTATAATGCAGCGAACGGGTCTTCTCAGGAGATGTGGTCGAGGAGACTTGTGGATTGAGCCTTAATAGAGGTAGGTATTTCACTGCTTCCCATCCCGTTTTCTTCTCAGTAGAGAGTCGTCTTGAAAGAGCGCCGGTCCTCTAATGTTTAACTACCATGCATCTGAAAAAAAAATAAATAAAGGCTCGTGAACATAATGACATGCAGTAAATCAGAAAATTGGAAGAATGCTCTCATGCGAAATGAATACCAAGCAGTTCAAAGAATGCAACAAAAAATACGAAGTATCAAGTCGCGCTTATACTTCTAACAATAGTTAAGTGTGCAAGAAAAAGGGGGTTTTTATTGGGAAGAGATTGCGTAAGCAAACCTTTCGTGGCAGTCTTATGAAATAAACTTGAGTATCTACGTGATATATCATGCTAGTTTGTTTGTTCTGTGCTGATGGTCAGACAGCGCTTCTTTGGCATGAAAACCACCGCTACCTTGCGCAGTAAACCATAGTTGGAAGTTAGCGCTGTGTGTGTGTGTTTCCTATATTTCCTTGTCTTTGTCCTACTGATTTATTTATATAATGCACCAAGCTCAAGCGTCTCCCTATGAAAAGAATACTACTACGAAGCAACGCTATGGCCCTATATAAATTTCGGGTATACCACGTCTGGTGAGGATATAAGAAAAATGATTACTTCGAACGAATAGTGCACAACAACCGTGACATATAAACAATGCGGTCCAAGAAAGTAGTCTCCCTATTACCGGGGTGGTAATGCGTATTGGAACGACCGCAGTAGCAGCGCTCAAATTGCTGACGCAGGTCGGAGCGTACGGTAAAATTGGATATCTATAGCGTCCAGAGCTCCAGAGCCTTTAGGTTTTAGTGAAGGCAGGTTTTAACTTTCGATGCATGAGAGAAGATGGTAAGAGCAGGCCGGCCATCTGCCATTGCTCAGCTTTCAATGATGCGTTAGTAAGGGGCATTTTTTGAAGTCTCCTATCGAGTTGTTTAAAGGCAGGTGCAGTGCTGTGGTCGTGATTCCGCTCTTCGATACTTGTGCATAACGAATGCTTTAGAGCACTTCCGCTTAATCTGCGCGTGCGCATAACACCCGAACCCGGCACGGCGAGAATGTGGATTTTTGGGGTTGCTTCTGGTGAGTTCACCACTGAGCGCTACACAGATAAAGAAAAGCTATAACCGAGATAACAGCCCGAACAGCCGCTCCACCGTAAATAGACTGACGTCGCCAGGCGAGTTACCTTTTCTTAACAAGGCATTTAAACCTGCGAAAAATGTGGCTAAAATGTAAAAGGGGTGCATGAGCGTACCTAAATGTAAATACAAAGTGGAGGCCACTATTTTTGTTGTTTTTTTTGTATTTAGAGAAAATAAATTTTAATACTACATACATTTTCAATATGCGGCGTGTTGAATCAGCTCATTGCTAGTCTGAGCGCTTAGCCACTCAGAATACGACCAAAGAAGTTAAAAAAAAATTATCTGGTTAGCTTCAACGGTTAATGAATTCAAAGGAGCAGGGATGCTCCCTCAGTTTAGGTAGGGAAGTTATGCAGGTCGGGAGAGCTTCAGTATTCTGTCCTAAAAGGCGGTGCGCACTTACTAGCGAAACTACGAAATACTAAGAGTGCGGTTTCTTAACCTTTCATGCATGAGGGACCACTCACGTATCTTATCAACTGCGGACGCACTCTCGAGTCGCACGATTAAAATTTTTAATGGACTCCTTTACACGAATATACTCAGGTGGCTTGAACGCGAACTTTGCTTTTTACCTGCTGGCGTATTTGCACATCAACACTAATTTGGTATCCCATCGCCGTTTTCACACCCTCATCCTTTTCTAGAGTTGCATTTCTTTTTGCGCTCTTAGCCCAGTCAACATTCAAGGCAATCCAAGAGAGTATGTGACTTCATAACGCCGAACAAACGAAACAGAGTAACCTTCAGTGTAACTACAACAATGCGAAAGAATTCTGTGAAATTTGCCGCCAAAAGTGGGACAGTAAGTGCACAGGGTGATCAGCTCTTAGTTCGACACGCGAGTGTGTGGCTCCTCTTCTCGGACCGCATTGTGCGTCCGTCCCGGCCCCGCATCGAAGCGAAGTGGGAGACTACGAGAAGCACTACGTTCGGGTTCCTGTGCGCGTACACCACTATGGTTCGATGCGCGACCGTCACGAAAACACTGGCGCTTCGAACAGCCCTGCTACACACTCGCTTGTTCACCCTAACGGTGGATCACACTGTAATATCGGAGGGAAAACTAAATGGACCGCCGCTTAGGGCAGCGGAGCGGCTGCTCCACGGCGCTGTTATCTCGCGCCGCTCGCTTGCAGCACGAGTGCCCCGAGTGACGACTAACTTCGCCCTCGCGTTCACGCGGGGGCTTGTCGCGCTTGATAAATATTTAGTGTTGCGTTCAGCTCCTCTGCTGCCGACGGTCTCGACCAAAGGAAGCGCGCATCACCTATTTATCGAGCACATCGGGCTGTGGCAGACCAATCGGTCAGCCGCAGTCCGTCAAACCACGGCAGTGTGAAGAAACGAGTCGCTGTTGCGTTTTTGTACCAACTTGCGATTTCGTTGTGGCGGTGCTCCGAGGAGGTAGAGAGACCTACCTTAATCCGTTGCCTAGCAACCACCGCAGCTGGCGGATGCCGCGCGCTCGCCGCGCCATCTGGCATGACGTGACACCGCGCGCCTAGCCGCGGAGCCGCCGCCGCCGTTTGGTATGACGTCACACCGCTTGCCTAATCGTTGCGCTCACTTTCGCTACGTATATCCTGGCATAGCAGAGCTAAGCCCCTGCCAATTTTTGGTGGTCCTTTTATATTGCCCTCGTGTTAGATATTACTGCCTGTCTGCTGCCTCCACCACTGCTGGATTTTAGGCAACGTGGTCCAAGACGATGCATCGGCGGTACCGTGACTGGTGCTTTTTCATGCCAGTGCGATAAGTAACGGACGGCGAGCTTTTGCTGTGGGCGCTGCTTTTCTTTCGGAACTGTCTTATCAGCACAGTGTCCGCAATAAGCTTGATATTCTGTTCAGTGAGTAATTTGCAAAGCATTTTAATTGGGGTCTACGATATGTAATTTTTTTATAAGAATTTCTTTACGAGAGTTCAGTCCCGAAGAGAGTGTTAGATAGACGAATCACTAAAATGATTGTCAGTCATGAAATTTATTTACTAAAGCAGATTAAAAATGTCATTGGCATTCTTCAGAGTGCTCTTAGTGGGACGAAAATTTGCCGTCAGCAGCGATGACTTGGCTCAGTCGTCTTGTTAATGAGTCATTTAGTTCCGCCAGTAGCCCTGGACTGCGGCTGTCTAATTATTCTGCCACAGCCTAATGTGCTCGATTAAGAGGCGATGCGCGCTCCCCTTCATGGAGACTCAACAGCAGAGCACCTGAACGCAAGACGAAGTGTTTATCAAGCGCGACAAGCCCCGCGCGAGGACGAAGTTTCACTCGGGGCACTCTGGCTTCAAGCGAGCGGCGCGAGATAACAGCGCCGCGGTGCGGCCCCACAGCCGCTCCCCTGTCCTAAGTGGTGGTCCATTTACTTTTCCGGCCGATAGTACATGAAACAACACTAAACGCCTGAAGAAGCAAACTGTACCTCCAGTACGAAAAAAATAGTTCTTACCGTTGTGGAGGCAGACTTCGTCGTCGGCAAGTAGGTCGCGATGAGACGGGCGCCTCTTAAAGCATTTTCTTGCTGCAGCTCTGAGCTTGGACGGATCGAAGTTTCTACTCAGCGTGGCGTCCTGCATAAAAAGCGGCATCTAGGTCTTCGTGAAACCCGGGGACGAGGTAGCAGGCGTCGCCACCGAGCGCCACCGTCAAAGCGACAGCAAAGCGACGTTCTATGCTGTCTCCGTCCACTCGATATGCCAGCAAAGGCAGTCCAGACCACAAGGCGATGCACACCACCTTATGTTCGTGGAGCCCAGTCTCTTCGTCCAAGGTGAGCAGGCATGCATAGAAGATACCTGCCAGAGAGTTCCACGCCATTGTCACCGGGTGGTCAGGAACACCCATTGCTTCTGCGATGTGCTGGAACAGCGTCGGGCAGTGGAATGCCAGCTCTGCGTTCGAGCTTAGCAAGACCATCCGCCATGAGCGCAGTACTTGGCGTGGCATCAGCAAAAGGTACAACTGTGCCATGCGAATCAGTAGGTCTTCCATCGGAACGATGCCCAGAAGATTATTGAAAGTCTCGCTAACCGTTTCACAGGACATCAGCTTCTCTAAGCTGCAAGGCTGCGGTAGATGCAGCCTATGGTAGGCTTGCAGCCCGTTTGGGGGAAGCTGGCTGAGAAGGCCACCCAGTGTGTTCAGATCTTTAAAAGTCATGAGAAATAGCTGGCTCAAAAGAACGAGTGTTACCGTTTCGTGAATGAAGCAGCACAGTGGCGTTGGCTTTGGACACTTGCATACGAGGACGCTAGGCCACTGTCGTGTAGATTGGCTCGGCTGGCAATACAAGTCGCAGCAGTGCAAGTGGTACAATACTTCAATCCCTGAACATGCTTTTGACTCCTGGACGTGTTTTCGGGGCCTCGGCTACGCCCTAAAATGCGCATCAATGACGTGCATACAAATTAAAGAACGTTGCGCATGACACTGCAGTAAGCGCTATGAAAGGCAGCGTATCTATCGGTCCAAGCCACATGCTTTTGAAACGCGAAAGAAACAGACGAAAAGAGCAGCATGTGAGAAGAAGATTCCTAAAGAAAAGCGTATTCAGGCACGATAAGTACGCAGTGTCACGAGTGGGCCGGCTTGACTTATAAATAATCTGTTTTTCTTTATATGCTAGAGGGCACGTAGCATTAATCTGAAACCTATCTTCATGACTAAACATTGCATCTGTTGGCTGATCTCTCATTCCGCGTTTTCTATGCTCTGCCATACCGCGGCTGTGCGCAAGATATACGATCACAACCGAACTCAGTCGATTTCTTTAGCTTATCGAAGATATCGAATAGCCTGCGTTTTCACTGCCATAACAGAGAGCACGCGTAAAGCGGTGTCCGTGATTAACAGCGCTGTATTAGAGTACACTTCAGGGTCTTGTTATCTTCCCGTTCCTGTTGCTGCGATTACATTCCTATAAAACGTCACAACGATATAAAGATTGCGTCTTCCTCGTGTTGACACGAATAATTTCGTGCAAGGGCACATACGTGGCTAGGGCAAGAAAGAACTATGATTTTTCTTTATGGTCTTCATTTTCTTTCAAATTGGCAGGCACCATTCTCTATTCCAGCCTTTTAGTGTGGTAGCCCTAGGTGCCTTGTAGCGAAAAAGCCTTCCTATCTGTGCTTGAAGCTCCACCTTCCAGCTGTCACCTTCCACAGATGGCAGGCAAGCCTCCCACTGGCGTCGACTCCAGACCCGTACTGCGCCCTACCCTATACTCCTTCATGCCCGCTACCCCGATCAGTTCCTTTCCTCCTGCAAGCTCTGCGGAAAACCGGGAGACTTTATTCACATCCTCCTCACATGCCCTACCTTCCCACACCCTCAATCCCTAACCACGGTGGAGTCATACTGGTAGTTCTTAGTAGTTGGGTCTTACTACGGTAGCGACGGCTACGTCACCACGCGGAGAGGGATATAGGGTTCCGTTTACATAGATTGTCCTACCGCTCCTCCCTGTGATTTGTCTTTTGTGATTTATTCTGGCTCTTCTTCGGCCTTCGTGGCAGTGGGTGGACATGTTCTTGGGTATTGGAGCCACGTCTATTTGCCAAGGGACTGTTGATTGTAGACTGGACTATATGTACAGGGTCGTCCACTCTAAGTACGAACACGGCGCAGCATGGCCGCGCTCCGCGGGGCGCGAGCGTATCCGGCGCGGTCGCGCATCGAAGCTCTGCGGCACAGGCGCACACGGGCCTGGAGGCGTTGCTTCGTGTCGTCTGCTACACCGCGGGTGTGCACAGTGCTAGCTCTGCGGTGAAGCGCACCTAACTTTTGGCATGATTACAGAGCTCCTGTGCACCGAGGCAGCACTGCGGAAAAGCGTTCTTACTACAGCGCGTTGTCGCTGGTTGCGCGTACGACAACCCAGCGGCCTCTCGTCTCAGTGCCACGGTATCGGTGATATATATTGTTCCGAAGAAGACGACGCTGGCAGTGGCGCGGGACGGAGCGCTCGCGCTAGGCCAGCGGCCATTAAATCATCTCTTATCCATCGTTCACCACGCCTCGTTCTTCGACTGGCCGCCAGGTTACAATATCTGAAAGAAGCCAAAGTGTTCGAAACGGAAGTGGCGGGTATGACCCTGACTGCGGAGGTCCCGTTTCAATGCAGGCGAAATGCAAGGCACCCGTGTACTGTGGAATGTCAGCGCACGTTAAAAACCCCCATGGCGTCGACAATAACCTGGGATCCTCGACTATACCGTCCCTTGTAGTCTATGTCGCTTTCGGACGTTAAACACCCTAAAACAAATCAATTTAAACCTGACATGACAAGTTTGCAGCAGTACATGCATATTCCCCACATCGCGGCACTGAGAGGAAAGGCCGCTGAGTTGTACGCGCAACCAGCGACAGCGGGCTGTTGATAGTGCGCTTTCCCGCAGTGCTGTCTTAGTGCTCACGAGCGCTGTAATCATGCATTGAGTTAGATGCGCTTCACCGCACAGCAAGCAATATGCTCACCCGCGCTGTAGCAGACGACGCGAAGCACCTCCTCTAGGCCCGTGTGCGCCTGCGCCGCAGAGCTTCGATGCGCGACCGCGCCGGATGCGCTCGCGCCCCGCGGAGCGCGGCCACGCTGCGCCCTGTTCGTACTTAGAGTGGACGACCGTGTACAGCCATGAAATTTATGAGCGTGAACACGGCAGCGCGTGGCAGATAGCCTCGAGCCCTACTCGTGGCGATACGCAGCGGCCGCTTTCGTAAACAAAGTGAAAAGGGAGGTCTGTCCTTCGGCTTGTCGGAAGCTGGCAACGCGGCGTAACCCTTTCCACCATGTTGCGGAAAGCCGCCGCCGCGTATCGCCACAAGTAGGGCTGGAGGCTATTTGCCACGCGCTGCCGTGTTCACGCTCATAAATTTCATGACTGTACAGACACCCACAGAAAACACGAATGACGTAAAGCCTGGCTTGGACTGCCGCCAGCGCCGCGATTTTATAGTAATCGGATGCGAGATAGTGCTCTCGCTATAGTTACAGCGGCTGACGATAGCCTGTGCGCAGCTCGCTTTGACAGCTTCTTCGCCTGTCCCTGATTGCCGCGTAGACCTCGCACTCGTTACGGGGGAATTTCTCCCCGTTCAAGGCGAAAGCCTTTAATGGCTCATAATCGCTTCCATGACTGTGCGTTACACCTGAAGCGAAAGTCATCACTTGTCATAACTGGAGACAAGCCATGACTTACTAGTCATTCACAAGAAACCCAGAAACCAGAAGTCATTAACCACCCGCAAAAAACTGCGTGTTGCTGTTCAAGCGTTAGAGAATCTTTAACATGTACTAAAATCTTATCAGTGCTTTTTCATTCTTTCCATGCCAAAATTTTTATGTTCTTTATATTTACATCTTTTAATTTTTTTTTCCTCTGATGGAGCTCTGATGTAGTGCGAAAATTGCCACGGCTGCCGGTTGTCGCCGCACAAGCCCACTTGTGGCTTCGGAGCTTCCGTTTTTAGTATGTTCAGATTATACTGAATAAAGATTATTATTATTATATTATTATTATTATTATTATTAAAGGCGATAGCCTTTATAGGCTCATGGATGAATATCTGCGTCGCACCTGTGCGCTGATGTGTCACTCGATGAGCAAAACACTCCTAAAATCTTGTGCATGGCGAGAAGCGAACCACCATCCTTCGGTTCCATAGCCGAGCGTGCTAACCACTATGCTACGCCGACTTCCTGCCAACACATATGCAGTTTTCCTCGTCTAGCATACGGACGCTGGAGAGCGTTGCGGGAAAGGCTTTCGCCTAATCGCACTTTAGATCAAGAAAGTGACCCCTCGAAATTTTTGCTCGCGAATGCGTCCTTGCGCATCCGCGCATCGCGTTGCAGTTTTCTTATCGCAGGAACCCGAAACTGCGCGCAAGCTACCTCACCCCGCGCGCCTTGTGAGCTTCCCACGAAGGTTGCCGATCTAACAAAATAAATTTTATGAACAGTGCGGTGTGCTGCTTGAAGTTTCAGTATACTTGGGTGAACTCGGTAGCGCTCCGCTCTACTCAAATATTTGTGTTAGATCGGCAGCCTTGGGACCAAACTCGCAAGGCGCGCGAGATGAGGCAGCTGAGCACGGAAGTTCGGGCTCCTGTGATAACAAACTGCAACGCATTGCTAGGGCGTGGGAGGCCGCATTTAAGAGCAAAACGCAGAGAAACGCCCACGTAACGAGCGGGCTGTCTACAAGGCGATCAGCCACATGTGACACAGCAGTCAAAGCGAGGTGCGCGCCAGCTATCATCAGCCGCCGTACACACACCAACAGCGTTATCTGTTCCTCGATGACTGTCGTTTCGCGGCGCTGGCGGAAGTCCAAGCCATGCTTTCCATCATTCATGTGGAGTCTGTGGGTGCCTCTAAGTCTGCTGGGTACCCGTTTCTTCGTAGGATTTGTCTGCCCGTTTCTGTTGTGAGCAGGCGTTCTCTTTGTAATAGAAGACCGGCCTCTTGAACTTCTTGAAAGGTCTTTTAGACGACCAACGCGTTGAGCTTGTCGTTGGCGGTGTACGGTGGGAGGGCGAACGCATTCTTGATTGCTGAATGGATGATGGCTCGATTCTGTTAAGCTCTGCTTTGAGAGAGGTAAGTAGGGGAGGCCGTGTGCAACTCTGCTAATGATCAGCGCTTGTACGAGTCGCATAACGTCCTCTTTGCGCATTCCCTTCCGTGTTCTTGGTACACGGCGTACCATTCTCGATAATTAATGGTTGATGCGCTGAGAAGTTTGTTGGCTTATAACGCTCTGTGGTCAGACTGAAGCCAGATTGAGAGGATTTTGATGACTGAGACTTCTCTGATTTCTGCCCCTCGGAGTAGAAATTGGATTGGTTTTTGGTTGCGGCCGTTGTAGCCTTCGATGCGGATCACTTTAGATTCTTCCGGAGAGCACTGTGCGCCACATTGCCTGACCATATCTTCTACGCAGGTGGTGGCTTGCTGGAGGGATTCTTCTTGTTCCTCCAGGGAGCCTGTTCTTGTCAACACCGTGATGTCGGCATCCATGGTGAGTACAGTGTCTCCCCCATGCCTATGGTGGCCGTGCGTCTGGATGAGAACGTTTGAACAAATTCGTAGGTCCGTTTGCTGCAGTTGATGGTCGAGAGCTATTCTAGTATTGCTTGGTGCGATACGTTATCAAAGGCTCCTTTGAGGTCAAGTGCCTTGATTAAGTGCTATCCTCCTGTTGGGATGTTGGTTAACAATTCTTCCTTGAAGAGAAGGAAGGCGTATTGTGTTGACGGGCTGGCTCTGAAGACAATCATAAATAGGTGGAAGAGGTGGTGTCCTCGATGTAGCTCTGTAGTTTTTTCTTAATTACCTGTTCGTAGAGCTTTCCCAGGCAAAATGTTAGAGAGTTGGGGCGTAATGCTTCGATCATCGGCAGATTATTTGTCTATGATTCTTTGGGTTGACTTCGGATATGCACCTCACCGATTCACAGTTTCCAAATTATTATGTTTACACATCGCCCATATACAATGGACTCTCTTAAGTTGCAACCTATACTCTACGACTACATTATACTTAATAAAATACGACAAGTGGCTCCTCTGAGTAAGTCCACTGATAGCTCCCGATATTCTAGCAGATTTTTTGGCGTTCGAAAGCGAGTCATGGTCATCTTATTCGAGGAAGAAAATACGAAAATTGAGTTTGCCAGCTGTCGACACCAGGTGCCTTTCAGCGCAGACGTGTACTCTCGCGTTGGGTCTCTTGAAAGCAGGCCGACGAGCCACATGACTGTCCACCACCGCCATTGCCAGTGCGGCGAACGTGAGCGGAGGAAAGGCTGTCAGGGCACTAGGCATGACTGATAGCAGGGCATAATGCGTTATCACGCTATCCATCGCTTTGACAGAAAAAAAATCTCTGCCTCTCCCGTAACCGAGAGTAGAGTAAGCATGAAATGTTTACGGGCATAATACATTGCTTGTAGATGGTACTAGTCAAAATCTTGAAATGGGTGTAGCGTTCAACCCACCACACCACACCACACATACCGTGCACTGGTCCATGTGGACGCAATCGTTTCCTGTGAGTGTCCGGGGAATCTCTTCCGCCCTGCCTCGTCAGCTGTATCCGGTTTCTGTCACGCTCCATTGCTCGGCTTAAGCAGCTGTGACGGTGGCGGCAATGAAATGCAGGACGATGCAGAAGCGTACGCGGACACGACGAGACGCAGGCCTGACAGGAATGTATATGCAGCGTTTCGAATCCTCCGCGAGCATGTATACATCTGCCTGCCAAAGGGGGCAACGTCATGAGCTGAAGTCCCAGCGGCCAGTCTTTTACACGCGTGAGTGTAGGACCGCAGCGCCATCCTTGGGGACGGCGCGGAAGCAGTTTTTCCGCGCAAACCCCTTCTCGCCCTGGAGCTCCCCTCTTGCTCTAAGCGGCCCTCTCAGAGTCTCGTTAAATGTCGTACGGTGCCCGGGTGCTCTCGTTTCAACTCCGGGATGTTCTCGTTTCAGTGCCCGGATGAGTGGAATTCAGTGTCCGGATGTTGGTTCTCGGTCTCGGCGTGACACGTCACCCCACTGCCGACAACGGGAGGTAAAAGCATTTCATGCTTAAATGGACGTGCCTACACTGGGGCTAAAGGCGGCGCCGCAACATGTTTCACTGGAGTTTGCTGTAACTGTAATTAATGAACCTGTATTTAATGAACCTGCTCGCCACTGTAATTAATGAACCTGCTCGCCCCTGCACTATTCATGATAACGACCTTAGTGTTGCATCTCCCTTATTTTGGCCCCGCCGCTGTGGCTCAGTGGTTACGGCGCTCGGCTGCTGACCTGAAAGATTTCGATGAAGGCGATAATTTCGATGAAGGCGAAATTCTAGAGGCCCGTATACTGTGCGATGTCAGTGCACGTTAAAGAACCCCAGGGGGTCGAAATTTCCGGAGCCCTTCACTACGGCGTCTCTCATAGCCTCTGTCGCTTTGGGACGTTATACCCCAATAAACCAAACCAAACCAAACCCTTATTTTGTTTTTTAGCCCATGGCACATTTGGCGTACGTGTAGTAAAGAAAGCCTTGTTTGGCTATCTCAGGACACACTCGTGCCCCTCGATATATTTGACTAATTGTTTATTTTCGAAGCCTCTTGATACAAGGCGCCTTGGATGCTCACCGTATCTTAATTTTGCAATCTGCCCTGACAACCTGCTATCAGTCTAGGTTAGTACACCATGATTCTGTTTTCAACAGAAGACTTCAACTCGTCATTTGTTATTATTTTGGTTCGATCGTTCAGAATTGGGCAGCCGGCCGAGATAAAAGCCTTGATGATCGGCGCGCGTTCATTGCGAAGACACCAGGAAAACTGACCGCTTTATAATTTGCCTCGTATTTGCATTTCCGGAAATAACAAGTAAATATTCGTTTGGATTGTGGTTTCGCGGGCCGTCAGAAGCCGTGAAAATCTTATTGAGGTGGAAATTTAAATTTATGATAGTAATAAAATTTTGTTATGGGCAAGTAGGGGCTTTAGACTTCTACGGAGATAATTTTTTTATCCCACATTAACGTGTTTTTTCCGAGCTGAATTTGACAAGAAGATACCACGCCCAGTTATCGCGCTGTCACGTTTTGAAATATCTGCATACTGGAACGGCGTTCCAAACATTTGGGAAAATTTCCAGCGCACACAGGACAGGCACACAGAAGAGGACACCACAAGCGCTGACTCGCAACAAAGCGTTTATTCGCTAACGCAGAAAATATATGCTCACAGGGAAAACAAAAAAACATCAAAACTTCTGCAATCACGCTGGCGCATCCAGGTATGAAAACTCCCGTTCATGCAGGACAACAGATTGGTCACTAACACATGTAGGCTGGTTTTTGTGGATATGATAGGCTTCTGATACCTCTCTTGTCAATTGATTAGGATTGCGTCAACGGGAATTTTCATATCTGGATGCGCCTGCGTGACTGCATAAGTTTTGATGTTTTCGTGTTTTTTCCTTTGAGCATACATTTTCTGCGTTTGCGAATAAGCGCTTAGTTGCGAGCATGGAGGAAAAAAAACTAAGGAGGGAGCATGACGTCACGCGGCCAGCGTTCGCAAGCCGAGTGTTTATGAAGCCGTTTTCTCCGTCAGTTTTTCGCTCTCCCAGCCAGTCCTTTATGTTTTGATTCCGGCATGTTTTAGTGCGCGCGTATGCGCGACCCGCGGCGCGGGCGTCTACAGCAAGGAAGTTTATCTACAGTTAGTCTGCCGCGCTAATCGGCGCATGCGCGCGCGCAGCGGGGCTGGACTTTACCGCACGCTATCATGTGGTGCGATCATGGGGGGACACACTCTCTTTTTTTTTGCTATATCTTTACTTGTTAAGACTAGGCTTCAAGGTTGTCGCCGGACGCTCCCTCCACAGTTTTTTTTTCCTCCATGGTTGCGAGTCAGCGCTTGTGGTGTCCTCTTCTTTTTCCCTGTCCTGTGTGCGCTGGAAATTTTCCAATATGCTTTACCAACTCGCTCGAATGTCAGTCTTACTACAGTTCCAAACATTGTTGCTATCATAACATGCTCATCACAGTTTATTGAAAATGTACAAAAAAGTTCCTGCTATTGTAGGTATGTTTTTTTAATCTTGTAACCCCTTATGCAAGAAATGAAATTGGGTTACTGAGAATGATTATAAATATCATCATTGAAGTTGCTTTGCGTGACGCTTATTTAATTTGCTTTCATGGGTCAGTCATCGTAAAAAAAAAACTGCTCAATGTGCTGCTGCATTTGCCACAGAGCAAGCATTTTTAGCCTAGTCAGAGAATAAGAAAAATGAAGTACGTGACTGAGCATGCCGCAAAAAGTACTGACCAATAGATTAATACCATAACTCACATTGCATGACGGAAGTATATGTGTGCCTCATACCTCCCCCGGCATGCCCATCTTCCCTGGCAAATTGCGCTGCGGTAATGTAAATGTAACTCGATAGTTTCAGAAGTCTTTATCGACAGCGGCTCGAATTCTATTCACAGACAAACATGGCACAGCATTTAACTCATGGAATATATACCTTTAAATGCTTTTTATTGGTACACCTTCATGGAGTGATACGTATTTCGCTACAGTTCTAAATTCGCCGCGATGCATCAAATAATGTTAACTTTTACTGTTACCAATTGACAGTTTGATAGAAAGAGTAGCTGCAGTGAGTATTCCATCAATCATCACACGTTTGCGCCCAGGAATAGTTTTGATTAGGATGGTTGCTGAAGGAGCCTATTTCTCCGCCCACATTTACAATATTTTTTACGCACTAGAAACTTCGAAATTAAAACATGGACAAAATTTAATTACTGTAAATTCATGATAGAGCTGACACCAATGAAGAATGCAGAAAAATATTCAGCGTTTTGTATCACGTGCTCTGGAAAGAGTGCCAAGAAAATCTTGCGCTTAATAGAAACAATGCTTACACTTACAGATGATTAATTGAAGTAGTTAGCAAATGGATAGGAGAATTTGGCAGTATCGTTCTTCGCGCTATGAACAGATTAAGAAAACATGTTACTTGTAACATGTTTAGAAGATAGACACGTGGAATAACGTTGCTGAGGCATTTGGTAGTCTAAAAAGAAGAACTCTTCGTTTGCACTTGCACCGAACAGCAGAACGCACTGAAATGGCTACTCCGATGGGAAGTAATTAAACTCGTGCTCTGCAAGGAATTATTCATGTGCCACCCTAACACAAAGGGAACACCGGTAATACGAAAAATAACTAGATGAGTGGGTTAGATTTCTGTTTTCAAAAGACAACAGTAAAACTGCAGTACAGCCGCCCACAGACTTAGCACGAATGACGGAATGCGTGGCCTGGACTGCCGTCAGCGACATGAAGCGATAGTCATCGGGTGCGAGATAGTGCTCCCGGAATGTTTGCGGTGTCTGACGATAGGAGGTGCTAACCGCGGCAGATTAGCGGGCAATTCCTGGTTACCGCGATAAGAAAACTGGAAAGAGCGTTGCCGGGGCCGTGGAGGCCGAATCGGCGAGCAAAAGCGCGTAAACGCCCCCGTGACGAGCGCGCTGTCCACGCGGCAATCAGGCACAAGCGGAAAAGCAGTAAAAGCGAGCTGCGCACCAGCTGTCGTCAACCACCGCAAACATACCGAGAGCATTGTCTCGCACCATTGACTATCGCTTCGTGGCGCCGACGGCAGTCCAGCCACGCTTTCCGTCATTTGTGTTAAGTCTGTGGGCGTCTGTACGTGTAAAAGCGAGAACAATTTGCGACTAATTAAATGACCCTTTCCAATTGTTTCGAATTTGAATTGAGCGCTTAGCGACCATTTAAAAGTACAGTGTGTATTATTGTAATCTTCACGAATGGGCTCCTCGGTATTTGTCTATAACAGCGGCCGGTTAGCGCCGAACATCTCTTTGCAGTACTTTGCAGCTTTTCTCGTACGTTGGAGCACGAAAACATCTGTTCAAAAGAACCGCGCTCCGCGCCCGCTTTCTCTGGCTGCTTGCCCTCTCTCAGCGAAGAGAAAGGAGCGGAGCTCGATCTACCAAGGTCAGCGAAACGCCCCCCCCCCCCCCCCCCCCCCCCCCCCAAACCCTTCCTGCCCACTCCCTTCTCTCTCTCGCATTCGTTGTGCTGCAATCCTCCAGACGTAGGGGGCTTTCGTGGGCCTCGTTGTTCCCATCGCTGTTTTCTCCCCCGTCTCGTTGCCGTCGCGGAACCGGTTGACGCCTCGGGAGAGGGCGCTTCCCGCCTGACTCTCCTCCTCTCTCAACGGCGCGCCACCGCCATTGCACGGTTCTTCCCCGGCACGGCGACGGCGTCTGGCGAACCGCTCCTTCCCAGCAGCCTCAAACAACGTAGTCTCGCTCTGTCCGCACCCGTTTTGCTGTCGGCGCGGCAGCCATGGTGGCTCTCCCCGAACCGCGTTTCAACGCCCATGTATTCATAGCGCTTGTGAGGCCGTACCGATTTCTCTACGACAATAGGGAGATAAATTTTAAAGACATTGAGTTGAAGGAGAGGCGCTGGGCATTAATAGGAAAGCAAATGGGCATAACAGGTGAGTTGTGGGACTGTTATACTGTGCGAGCAGTGACTAACAATGTGTAACGTTTTTTTATGCAGGTAAAGTCGCAGCGAAGAAATTTGCCAACTTGAAAGACCGCTGGAGGCGTCTCAAGAACTTGGTGGAGGCATCGAAGAAACCTGGCGGAGAGGATTTGCCAAACATCACGTGGCGTTATTATGATGTACTTGACGACATGCTGTCAAAGGACCGGCAAGACACGTAAGTGAAATCCGTCGGCGAATGAGATAATAATTTATTTTTCAGCTTCTTTTCTTAATAGGCCATCTGTTGCACATTTCGTTTCGGCTAAATCGCTGTTTACTCCACATCGATTCTTCTGTAACTTAGTTGTTGCAGTTATTTGGAGGATATTACAGCATATTAATTTTCCCGAAACGTCTGTTTTTGTCTTTTGTTTTTTCTTTGGTCGGCGTTCTTTCTTCACCGTCAGTATGTTTGTCCCCGACCAGACGAGTTTTCGTCCTACTCTCGACTTCACATTAATTTTAGCGTCAGCAAGCCTTCCATTCGACAGGCAGTCGCGCAATGTAGATTTATTCTGGCGCGATGTCGTTTCAGGTCCCCTGTATGGAGTAAAAAAAGGGTTTATTTCATTTCCCCGTGTAGTTAGCGTTGTAAGAATATTTCGTGCTGCTACAAAGCTTAAAAGATAGCTGAAGCATAGTGCGAAAAAGTCGACATGCTTTAAATTCGCATGAAGCCGCCCACAGGTGTTCCTCGATAAAGCAATCCCCAACTGAAATATATATTAATAGAAATGACTTCTCGCCATAAACTTATCTTGAGTATTTCCCATATATCTTGCTGCCGGAAGCAACCGAAAGCATGGGATGCATGTCAGGAGTAGGATACCACATTCTAAGTCTGCTGATAGGTGCTGACTGGCACTGTCCTTTTATATGGTTTTCATTTGGATTTATGCTTATTTGGCGGGGTATTTTTTTCATCGCTCATCACCGATGCCCTCAAATTCCTTTCCACACTCGCTTTCGGCTGATTTCTCCAGCGCTTGTGTGTTCCGGCCTCTAAACTCCATTGTGTTCCCGATTTCGGAAACGCTAGCTAACTTTTCATAAATCCCCCGTGATATCAATGCGATTACGTGCAGTCATAAATTGACACGACCTTCCTATTCTCTGGGGGATGCTGTCCATGTGTACAAATATCTGCTGGAACCGCGGGTTTTATCCTTGCGGGAATTGCCGCGTGGTCAAAGGTGTCAGTGGAGGAAGATTTACTAGGTTCGCGCTGGGGTGGTTTGGAAACCAGCTGGGTGCTCTTTTGCACCATCTTTTTCTCCTCTATGACACCCTTGGGATTTAAAATTCCCGTCAGTTCCTGCTTAAATTTCGCCTTTACTTTTGTGTTATTTTCGAAAGTCGTTAAACTGAGATTATTGAGAGTGGAGACTAAAACTATTTCATGGGCAATATCTTGTAGTCTGCCTGTTTTCCGACCTGTCAATATTCTGTTAAGTTATTATTTCCTGATTCTTGGATACTGCAGCTAGAAGCCGCTATTCCAGTAGTGGGTGAGTAATGCAACAATCGCGATATCAGGTCTGTGACACAAAGCGAAATATATGCACAAAAAGGACAACGAAAAATTAAAAATACAAGCAAAATGTGGAACTTCTATCAAGTTAAATTGTCTTTACATGGGAGAAAGAGTGGTACCAGGCAAAAATTCAGTATTGCACACAGAAAGTAACTCTGGGTAAACGTGTTAGTTTAGGCGAATATATTTGTTCAGACGGTTTAGCACGAGTTCAGTAGCCATCGACGGGAAGCTATTGAATCGGAACTATTGCATCGTATGCGCGAATTTTGCTGAGCCGAAAGCGCTTGGAAATTTAGAGGAAAGAGTGCGGCGGAAACCGGAAAAACCTTATATTGCACTGGTTATACTTGCAGGATTATGAAACGAATCGATTTCTGATCAATTGGATCGAGTTGATTCGCTTCTCACTGCTGGCTCCAACTCAAGATTTATAAGTGTATTTATATGACGGCTGACTTAAAACTTTGTATCTCCAGGAGCTTACGTGCATGTGCAACGGAGGTGTAATTTCTTCGTTGCCATGGATCTAATTTATTTAATGCGTTTGACAAGAATATATTGGGTGAGAAAGCGGGACAAAAGTGTTTATATATAACTATCACTATAAGGTCCGTTGCTGTCAATTTTCGAACAGAATCAATGTGTAAGCGCAAGTCGGAATGTTTTTTGGAATGTTAAAGACGTCTGCCAGTTAGCACACAAGGAGCTGTATTCTATAAATTATTTTTGAAGCTGAAAATATCCATCAAGAAAGTAAATGTTAACACGTAGTCTTCTGGATACCGACGTAATTCACGGCAGGTGTTGCGAGTAAAGCCAGGAATAGAAGCGACTGACGAAAACCAGAACAGTGTGGTATTCGGGACAGAAATTACACGACACCGTAAGTAGCTCTTCAATCGCCACCAATTCAGAACAGTGTGTAAGCAAAGCTTAAAATGCAACAAAGTAGTCAGAGGCTGTTTACAATGACAGAGATTCGAACCCTGAAAGTAGACTTCTGAGTTTCCTTCGCTGCGGAATATTCTGCTTCTGAGGATTGCTCGTACGTTCCTGAGAGCAGTGCGAAATTAGTGAAATCTGAAGTTATTTGGGATACATTGAAAATACAGAGAGGTAGCAATCGTTAACTGTGCTCAAAATATGAACATTATGTTTAATGGATTCATCCTTTATCGCCAACGAATTCGTTATCTCATCACACGGCAGAACGGATGACCGAAAATTTCAGCTCACACGGAAAAGAAATCCATACCAGAAATCTATAGCCAATGTTCTGCTTCCACTTCAATAAAGCATAGTTAGCTGCTTTGAATACAGCTAAATTGGCCGAGTTTCAGCTGTCGTTCACTGAAGTTGATTGTTTCGTCAAACGAAGGTCTAAATTCAGAGTGCCAGGCACGGACTTGAATACGCGTACACAAGGTAGTACCCGCACGTAATGGTTCACACCGAAAGTCTAGGCTGAGGTCATCTCATATGTTTTCGTTCCTTCGTCAATACCTGCTCAAGAACTTTTTTTACTAAGGAAGTCATCTCGGGGGGGGGGGGGGGGGGGGGGGTATCATTTGATGAACGCAGGTGTGTTCGGCTGGAACTGTTTAAGAATATGTTCATTGAAACCTTAATTCAAAGAGGTGAATGCAAGTGGAGCGCCCTAATATATTTCGTACGCTTAGATGACAGAAATGTCACTGAGCCGGCGTCACTGAGTGCTGCACGGAAGGTCAATTCCGCGCATTCTTATCTGATGTGTGACGTGGAGCTCAGTTCTCTTGCGCGTGTCTTTTTCATTTCATTAGTGTCATTTTATTTTGTGGAGCGTAGTTGTCTTCATTCAGTGCATGCTTTTCCTCCTCATCTATTAGTTGTGTGTTTGTATTTCTGTTATCATGTGTACTTTCGGCCAAATGAGCAGAAGTTATTGTGTTTTCCCCCTGCAATAATGCCCTTGGGCGCTGCAGGTATCTTTAATAAATAAATAAATAAATGAAAAAAAAATACCGCAGAACTGGTCCGTTTAAAATCTCTTTCCTCCGAACAGTCAGAGGGAAACTATACCGCGGTTGTGCTACCGTTATATGAAATGGATCCTTTTGTTTTTTACTGCGTTGCTAAGGAAGCCCACAAAAGCAACTTAAATGTGGTTTTTAAAAAGTAAATCAGATTTCTTCAAAATATGGCTGGACGATTACACCACTCACTGATGTGTTCATCCGGCGCAGCAGTTCTTTCATTTCACGATTTATACTTTTCCCACTCGTCAGTCAACCTGCCACTGTGCCCTCGTCACCTTTTCGAGGCATACTCTGGGTGACGTCATGACGCCGCATTCACGTCGTTGGCTTTAAGGCCTGTGTGCAAGACGGCTCCGTGTGCGTTGATGTCGCGGCGGAGTGACATGGCTGGCGCGGACACGTGGAGCGCCCTTGAGTGGCCACGGTGCTGGTCACGTGGTGACCACTGCCGTCAGGCTTCTTGCGTGACCAGCCGTGCTGCTTCTTCAACGCCGACGGGTAGATTGGCGATGATTTACTGTAATAATATCCTGGCGTTGCCTGGAGAATTGCCTGTAACCCTACGCTGGTCAAATATTTGTGCAGTAGGTTATCGTTTTGTAAACTATGGCACAATGTTAGCTGAAATACCATTCATATTCGCATATTGACATTGTTTCGGGATGTCGGGCTCGCTAAGTTTAATTTTTAGGCTTGTACATATGTCCAGCTACAAAATCCTCGTGTTTGTTTCGGCGACAGCTGGCGGTAGACTTTAATCCAAAGTTTACCACTACGGCATCACTCAAAGACCACTTGAAGTTTCGGAAAGCTAACGACAACTTGTACTTAGCATACTCCATTATATAGAGAGGGTGCGGTAGATGGTCTTTGGCGATCACAAAATGAACAAGGGAGGGGAAAACCACAGGTTGCTTGAGCCAACGTTTCGACAAGAGGACTTGTCTTCGTCTGGGCCCAGACGAAGACAAGTCCTCTTGTCGAAACGTTGGCTCAAGCAACCTGAGGTTTCCCCTCCCTTGTTCATTTTGTGATACTCCATTACAGTATACCACATCATAGCGTTAACTTATGTGCTCACAGTGCACGTTATCGTAGCTAGCTACCCTCTTCAAGTGCTGAGAATTTCTAGCTCTTCCTCAAGCGGCGGGTTCTGTTCTCTATTCCTAACACTGCACACTGCTATCATTCGTTCATTTCAGACCCAGGGAGAATATAATGGTGCACCTGGATGCATCCAATGACGACAGGCAAGTTTATTCATTTCACTCGTGACCAATTAATTAACTTGGCTGTGGCTTTAAGGTATCGTCAGATAGTTGATTTCTTTATGTCGTGCACATAATTTTTGCTGAATTCATGACTACGGTTTCAGTCATCCTTTTAGTGAAGCACATTTTAAGGTCTGACCTTGCAGCCTGAGAGATTAGTGAGCTGAATACATCAGCTGATAGTCTGCCTTTATGCATTTATGGCAATGCCCCCCCAGCGACCCAGTATCTAGGCAACGTGCGTATGAGCAAGCGTGAACTTCAAAAGAGTACATTATTTCTCCGAACGTTATTGCGTTTGAAGGTGTCCGTTCATGTTTTCCACATTGAGAATTTCTGAAATCCAACACATACCAATTCAGAATAACAAATGTTTCACATCTCTATCGGCCTCGATAAATATAAGTACCCTGTGCGGTCGCACTAGGGTTATTTTAACGCATCAGAAAATGTTGTGAAATTGACGGCTTGTCCAATTTTTGTGCAGGATTTGCCACCAGGAACCAGATGATGACCACGAAAGGTATGTCTACATAATGTGTACCTTTCACGCTTGCATGTGTCATACGTGAGTATCTGTGACTAGGTTCTTGACAGCATGTCCCAACCGACGTTGACAGTTCTTCACGCCGCAGTGACAAGGATAAGCACATTTCGGATGTCGCTTCAAGCGGAATAATTAATCCTAAACCCGCAAAAAAAATTGTCATGTTGGCTATTTGTGCTCTCTATTTCACTCCGAAAAATGGAGTGATATGCCAGGCTGTTGTCCACTCTGCAGGGCCGATGCTTCATTTTTCAGCTACGTACTTGAAGATGGCGATGACGAAGAACCCGAAGAAATCCTTCCAGAGCCGGCCAACCACAAGAGAAAACGTGCACGTACGAACAGCACTTCCAGCGCACAGAGGGCGAACATGGACGTGCAGCCTTTACTGGAGTGAGTGGTTTAACCAGGGTGTCAGTTTGTGCGCTAAATTAAACGAATTACTGGTTTCTCTAAACTTACACAACATTTCTTAATCCTTTCCATACACTTGTATGTGGTGCACCGGAATTGTAAAGGTCATATACTTAGAAACTGAGTAATCCTGCCATCAACATTTAAGTCCGAATGCTTAGAGCTGTGCTGCGAGTTCTGTGAACGCACCGGAGCCGGAAAGGCTTACCGCCGAATTCATAAAAAAAAAACGAACGTAGTCTCGACGCTGCGCCTCCACCCCGCGTAGTCGAGGAAACGGCCGCTCCTCCACTCGAAGGACGGTTGGGGTTCAAGAAAGTCACTTGGCGTTTCTTGCGACGAGGAGCTGTTCGATAATGCTTACTCCAATCCTTCTCCATTGAGGAAAGTCAGCAGTAAAATTCCAATAAGGAAAGGTGTCAGGCAGGGAGACACGATCTCGTCAGTGCTATTCACTGCCTGTTTACAGGAGGTATTCCGGGGCCTGAAATGAGAACAGTTGGGGATAAGAGTTAATGGAGAATACCTTAGTAATTTGCGATTCGCTGATGACATTGCCTGGGTAAGTCACTCAGGACATGAACTGCAAAGCATGATCAATGAATTAGACAGTCAGAGCAGAACGGTGGGGCTAAAAATTAACATGCAGAAAACCAAAGTAATGTTCAACAGCGTAGCAAGGGAACAGCAGTTCGCAGTTGGTAGCTAGTTGCTGGAAGTAGTAAGAGAATATGTCTATTTAGGGTAGGTAGTGACAGCTGATCCAGATCATGAGAGGGAAATAACTCGAAGAATAAGAATGGGGTGGAGCGCATATGGCAGGTTATCTCAAATCATGAATGGCAGTTTACCAATATCTCTCAAGAGAAAAGTATACAACAGGTGTATCTTACCGGTACTCACCTATGGGGCAGAAACGTGGAGGCTAACGAAGAGGGTTCAGCTTAAGTTAAGGACAACGCAGCGAGCTATGGAAAGAAAAATGATAGGTGTAACGTTAAGAGATAGGAAGCGGGCGGAGGGGGTGAGAGAACAAACGCGTGTTAATGATATCCTAGTTGAAATCAAGAGGAAGAAGCGGGCTTGGGCAGGGCATGTAATGCGAAGGCAAGATAACCGCTGGTCCTTAAGGGTAACGGAGTGGATCCCAAGAGAAGGCAAGCGCAGCAGGGGGCGGCAGAAAATTAGGTGGGCGGATGAGATTAAGAAATTTGCGGGAATATGGTGGACGCAACTGGCAAAGGACAGGGTTAATTGGAGAGACATGGGAGAGGCCTTTGCACTGCAGTGGGCATAGTCAGGCTGATGATGATGATGATGTTAAGGCGAAACGTTGGCCGTAAAATAGCATGTCCCTCTCAATTGCATCCGTATTTTTTTTACCCTAGGCCGTCTGAAGAACCTTCACGATGAACCTTGGCACCTTGTAAAACTTTTTCGAGAGAGGAAGAGATTTCTTGACCCTGGTCGGAATGACCAAGCATCCGCTAAAAACGGCCCGAAAAGCTTGCACGTCTGGCTACCTTCGCCGGCAGTTAGCTTCACGTATACGAGGGCCATTCATAAATGGTGTCAAAATGGAAATGGTGTCGTAGGGGGGTGACACCCAAAAAGGAAACACTGATTGTCAATTAAGAGCTAGCTGGCAGCCGTGATTTTAAATGCGCTTCAATAGCCTTTCTCTTCCCCTGATCGCGAATATTCTTTCGGGGGTATAGGTGCGGCCAGAATAATACGGAGCACAGGAAGGGTCGCGGAGCAGCGGAAACGTGCTTATGCACGCTGCCTAGCAGTGGCGACAGGAACTACCTTATATTGAACGCGGCGATATGGCGCCGGTAGCAGGGACCCACTTTTTCCGCAGGCCTAACAACATCACAGCATATAGCATGCAATCCCTTGCTCTATGATCGACTGATACTCTGCTGACAGCGCCATGCGCTTCGTTGCCCCGTTTCTCGCGTCGAGGAGCGGCGCGCGCTGTAAACGGGCGCAAGACGGCCGTTTTGGCATTACGTGTTATCTCGGCCCTTCAGTCCGCGCGGCCACCGAGGCTGAAGTGAGCACGCCTGGATGTAGGCAGCACCTGGCGGTGTTGCCCGAACCAGCTCAGCATCTTTCGAACAGTGATAACGGCAGGGTTGCAGCAAAGAGGGGTGCTCGGCGGCAGGCACTCTCGCTGCGCGCGGATAGCCAGAGGTGTCTTTGTTGTGCTGATAGGTGGCGCTTAGCTGCTAACTTGGCCGCCTTTCGCGTGCTGCGTATTATTCTGGCCGCACCTGCACAAGCGGTAACCCGTGTCAGGTTCGGAGGCGCACGCAACCTGAGCCCACTGATGTGTACTGCACGTATGTTTACACTTGAGAAACCGCGCTTCCAGAGCCTTCAGCGTCCGCTGTGCGCCGTTCCGAAGCGCACCGCCATCTGCAGAAACTTCACAATACAGGTGAAGAGTGGCGTGCACTGCAACTCTGCACACGGTGTGCTGTGAAACGTTTCTCGGGTTGCCGATGACGACTTGTAACTTGCCCGTGCAGTGTATGCGTGGTGCGATGAACAAGTGTATTGGAGGCAGCGATTGACGACGACTATCCGTGCTCGGCCTCATCGGCAAGCATCCACATCAGAAGGATAGCAAAGGTTGTCTTCGCAGAACAATGACTTGCGACGAATTTGCGGGTCGAACGGACTGAGGCCGTAACTAAGCCGTCGCTTCGGCGCAGCGTCTGGTGCATCCGCACTGTGTGCAAGTTCGTGTAATGCTTTGCATACAATTGGACCGGAATCCACACTGCCTGGAGACGACGCGACATCCGCCATGTTTTACATGCAAACTGGCGGTCGAGAAACGCTCAAGGTAGCCTCGGTGCTACCTCGAGAGCCTCGACGAAAACGTCTAAGTTTTACTCCACGGGAGGAGCGATTGGATTGCAGGTTGTTTTATGAAGCGCAAAACAGTCATCGAGGGCAGATTGGAGTTGAAGTTCGGGTAGAGGCATGTTTATGAATTCGGCGGTTAGTGCGTAAGGCATTTCACGTACCGAACAATGAGCCATCACATCGTTAAAAAAGAAGCACAGCTGAGCTCGAATTTGGTGTGCACACATTCCGAACCATTCCTTCATATACCACAGGGTCTTTAAATCCTTTCTTTTTCTTGACTGGTACACTCAGTACACTTGCTGCATAGCAGTGGCACTGGAACGAAACATTTGGTGATATAGAAGGCGTAAACGAGTTGTTATATTTATTTCAGGACAAAACCTGAGGAGCCTTCCAATGATGATATCGACAAGGTGGCCGGAGCTTTGTTGGATGTCATCAAAGCGGTGACACAGCGAGAGCTGCCCCATCGGTGCAATATGTTTTTCAATTTCATGGCAGAGACGGCTAAATCTCTGTCAACAAAGCAGCAAGATCTGCTGATGAAAAAATGTCATATGGCTTTGTATGAGATACAGTATGGAGAAGATGCGTAAATAAAGACCCTGTGTATGTAAATTGTGAAAAGCCGAAACATTTGCCAGATCTCTCTTATTGCATATAAATGTGTACCTGGCCATACAGACGACAAAGATAAATTGCTTGCCGACCACATTCAAATATGCAGACGCACAAACAATTCCGACGCGATGCCGACGTCAGTAACTTTCCGGCCGATCGACAGGCCGCGCACAATGCGGGCGACGCCAAAAACTTTGGCCGACTACCGGATGTTGTCTCTATGTGACAGGTACTCAAGCTGGAGTGGCTGACGAAGCCGGTGGCTGGGTGGTGATTTCAACGACCGCGTTCTTCGGCAGATCGCCTCGCGAGCGAAATAGCTTCATGTTGTTGAGCCGTCCTGGGTAGGCTTGCGTGCATGTGGTCTATTAAAAACAGGTGAGAAAGCGGCTGCAATTCAAATATTCACACTCCAGGCAGTCAGAGTCAGTAAACACTTGAAGTATATTTGAAATTTTAATGGATACCCATGCCATACTGTGACTAGTGTGACTATAACTCGAGGGTTGTAAAGCCAGCAGATGGCACTGTTGGTTATGGGTATATAGAGTACATTGTCGCCTACCCCATCCTTTCTTTCCATCACATCGCCCTTTCTTTCCGTCTCCCTTGCCCTTTTTCTCCAGCTAGTCGCAGCTCAGGTTCGTCAGATTTCGATGGCAGATGCCGGGGCTAGCAACATCTTTTCCTTCCTTTGGTGTTTTATTAAGACCCACTAATAATAAATTGGCGATGCATGGGGAAAAAGAAGAATACTATTTGAAGTGATACAAACATCGGCAAAACAACGGAATAATTCGAGCGTTCTCAAGTTAACAATTACATCTAAACTCATAATAATGAAATATCTGTCTTTTAGGTAAAGCAGCATGAAATGTTAGATTAAAATTCGCTATTCTCATTTACATTTAATGTCCCAGTTTCCAAAAGTAAATCTGCTCTTGTAGGTACCAACTGAGTCAATAGTTGCTAGGTGATCCATGCACAGAAATACAAAAATATACGTCATTCTCTCGGCGCTCACATGGTAATTACAGTCATATATCTACTAATTTCCTGTTCTCAGTGAATATTCGGGTTCACGGCAAAAGGCGCAGATTCGAGATTGCGCCAAGCGAGAGCAGTGCAGATGGAAATTTAGAGGACGGATACGGCAGCGCACCCTCGTCAGAGAGACTTCAAGCTGCCCAGTTCGTCGAAACTTCTTGCTGCAGGAATATCTCAGATGTTGATAATACTTTGACGTTAAAAGTGCTCAGTTCTGGGCTCTAAAAACGCACCCTTGTTGCTTTGAGATATGCTGTAGCCGGGAGGATAGGCAACATGGGGCCGCTTAGGAATCCCTAATCGAGGTTACCAACAACCTCATTTACTGTCACGCTGCTGTGACCAGGTACCGAATGACATGTACACGGCTCAAATGGGTAGGAAGCAGGAATTAGAATCTACTTTTATTGGCAGAATCAACGGGCGAGGCGAGGGATGAACACAAAGATAAAGAATCGGTAATGACTGCCACTGTGGAAAAAAAGGAGTCTGCTTGTGTAGAGGAAGCACTACTGCCGAAAACTCTGCTTGAAATGCACGTGGTGAAATCGAGAAGGAGCAGGAAAAATGAAAAATCCAGAGGAGGCCTGAATATTCCTGCACCTGCCTTTTCGTTACACTGCGAGTCGTCTTTTGCTATCGCAATGTTCGTAGGAAGTGTCCTGAAATGATATTCTAATATTACGTTTAGAATACGAGGTGGCTTAAGTTCGACACTCTGAGGAAAATGTCGTCGAAGACAATTTGACACCACCACACACAGCTTAGAGCTGGAAGGATGTTATAAATCAAGAAATTTAAGGGCTCAAATAGGCTATCCGCAAACATAACCGAAGGGGGGGGGGGGGGGTGCATGAAAACGAGGCCAGTGCACACCAAAAAAGGAGCGTGGATGGCAACTGAAAATGCTTAGTGAATGGTGCAAAAGCGATTGATAGATCCTGAGGTAGTTCTGCACACTTAGAAACTGCATTCCACACAAGAGAGGAGGAATGTGCGCTTCAAGGTAAAGCACTCTGGTGGCCACAAATTTGGGGAGGCCAAGGGATATTGGAAACGCTTCTCGCCTCTAAAGCAAGAGGGGACGAAGTTTGCAAGCAGCCGAGCCTGATAGCAACACAGATACGAATCTTAAGGTGGGTCTGACTTACAGTACGCAAATCAATAATAGTGCGTATCTCCGCAATCCGGACGGATGACTACACATCCCAAGCAACATGGGTACGGCACGAGCCCCTGTTATAGTGACGTGGTCGATGTCAGGAAATAGGGCGAGTTATTTGTGATAAATGACACCCAGATATTTAGAGATTGAACCTAAGTAATTCGTTGAAGTTGATATGCCTGAGAGCCAACTACGGGATCCTATATCAGAGAAAGAAGGACGGCGCACTTTTTAACGTTTAACATAAGGTTTCAGGGTGCTTAGCCAGTGCTTTGGAGTACTCAAATATGATCGCAAGAGAACATAGAGAGAGTGTCTGACGCAAGACACCAAGTCGCCCGCATAGACTTAAAGGGCCCCTGCCCACCCCATCGTCCCAAACAGTCTCTACCTCACTTTGAGCGAGCCTCCTCTCCTTCCATTCCCTCCTCGAAATTTTTCTCTCCCGCTCCTCGTCGAGTAGGCTCGGCAAGGCAAAATCACCCCTTCGTTCTCCGGTGTAAGCCGGAGGCGTGGTGTCTGTGGAGTGCGTCACAGGGCGACGTCATGGCCCCGCCTTCAATAGAATTCTTTTCTTGGTTTTTGCATTTTCTCCGCACACTGAACGATCGAGAGGCGCGATCGGCTCGACCACCTAGACTTGTTAGCGAGCGCATCCTTTCATACATTTGTTTGTCATTCCCAGTTAACGAGCCACCTTTTCATTTTCTTTTAGGCCTCCCCACCGTTTCACGAGCGGAGGGGCGGAAGTCGGTTGTGTTCGAAACACACGGCGAAGCGCGGACCCGGCAACCGCCTGTTTGCTTTTCTCCATGCGTGTTTGTGTTCTGTGTGTTTGTGTCTTTTCTCCGCTCCAAAGCATATGTCATTCATTGGAGTCAAGGCGTACGCAAGATGCACGAAAGATAAGCGGTGTGTGTGCGGAGCGGTCAAGTGGGCGAGCGAGGGAAAGGCTCTGCTGCACTAGTAATTAAAACCTTGTTTTGGGGGGCTTGCATAGAAGAAAAAAATCTGAGAAGGGAGCGCGTACGCAGAGCGTCTCGTGAGGTGATCACGGCGGGGGGAGGGGGGGGGGGGGGGGGGCGTACCAACTCACTCAGTTTTACTATTTTTTACTTTTTATGGCAAGGGTTCAAGGCTGTCGCCGCACGCTCCCTCCGCAGTTATTTTTTTTTGTTCCTTCATGCGGGTTTGTAGGCATGAGCCAGAACAGAAGGCGCTGCGGAAAGCGTTGTGCAGACGACGCGACGCCAAGGCTACGCCCAACCTTCTCCCGTCAGTCAGAACGATGCACCAAAGGAGTGCCTTTAGCGAAAGTAGCCCCCCATGACGTCAGCGGGGTTCAGAGTAGTGGGCCGGGCCCGTTTTTGTTGAAGGAAAGAACGAGCGGGCTTTGATTTGAATTTTCGCAGCTTTTCGGGGCGCGCATGGCTCTAGTATTTTGCAGAGGTTATCTTCGATGCCTCATCTATGCAGTGGGCTTGTTTTTCAAAAATGTCCGGACCCTGGGCAGTGGCCCTTTAAGTGCAAACATGGCGTTGGAGAGTAAGGGAGCTCAGTAGTCCATTAACTGGACCAGGAGAGAGGACAGCTCCTTGCGGCACTTCTCTCGCTTGTTTGTACCGCCCGAAATGTGCCCCGTTACGGACTCAAAAAGACTGTTACAGAGGAATGCGCATATGCAGGCAATTAAACAAGCAAGAAAATGAAGAGTCGGTAAACTTTGCAATTGCATGGAGTGCTCTGCTCTTTCGTATGGCTTCGATACGCCTTGCGAAATCAATGATCAATGGTACAGTTGTTGATCTCGAGCAAGGAGAATTGGACTCTCAAGGTCGGCATATGAGCCATCCCCAGAATAAATGAGCTTCACTTGAATTGCATGTGCATATTATATCGAACATCTTGGCAGGAATTCGAGTTGCCAGCGACTGGGAATTGTTCTGGCGCGCGCGATGAGAAACAGGAATTAGTATAACGCTTTCATTAATTTTGACATCTTCGATCGTAAAGAAATAGGCCTGAAATTATTCAAACCGTAGCTTCTAACCTGATTTTTAAGTGAAGAGATCAGTTTTGCTAGCTTCCACTCGGAAGGAATCCACGCCTGTTTAACAGAATAGCTTACCTGGTCTAATTAAGAGGCAGCAAGAGAGGGCAATGTGAAGATGGCCTGACGCCTGCGCATTACACCTACCGTGGCGTGCCCCAGGGCGGTGTCCTTAGCCCTACATTGTTTAATCTGACTCTCATCCCTTAGCAAAAACTAATGCGTTTGGAATATACGGAGGGCTATTTAAAATGTATTTTAAACATATTTTGTGCTCATGAATGCACTAAAAATATGTAGGAAATACGTTTCTGAAATTTCATGCTTGGTATTCGAAATATATTTTTAAAATGTGCCAAAAATACCTCACTTAAAGCATACTTCGAGCACTTTTCAAATACATGAAAAAATATGCATGCAGTTTTAGCATCTTGTCAGTGTATTAAAAGTGTATTTTCGGAAATATGAAATTAATTCATCGAATGTATACTTCAATTCTAGAAAACGGGCAGCCCTTGTAAACGTATATATATGCAGTTTTAGCATCTTGTCAATGTATTAAAAGTGAACTTTCGTAAATATGAAATTAATTCATCCGAAATATATTTCAATTGTAACAAACGGGCAGTCCTTTTAAACGTCGATCTTTGCACACTTCTAGCTGCCATCAACAGTCGAGTGCTCGAAACCGCGTTTCGGGAAATGGCATTTGCGTCTCGTCAATGTATTTGAAGTGTACTTCCGTAAATGCGCAATTAATTCGTCCAAAGAACACTGAAATTCTAGCAAATTGGCAGTCTGCATTAGCATGTTTGCAGCGCACTACAAGCTGCCGTTGAACAATCTAATGCTCAAAATAGAGTTTCGGGACATCGCATTTTGGTGCTGGCCATCTATTTAAAGTGTACTTTCGTAAATACGCAATTAATCCGTCTGAAGTATATTTAAATTCTAACAAATGGGTTGTCCACGTAAACATATTTGCATTACACTTCAAGCTACCGTGGAACAATCTAGGTCTCGAAATGTCGTTTCAGCGAAGAGTGAAAACTTTCCATTTCTTGTCATCCTTTCGTTTATGGTAACTTCTAGCAGGAAGGTGATTACCACTTATACCCCTGCTACACGGGCGCTTCGAATGCCTTCCAGCCGAATGTCATCTAACGATGCTACACGTGTTCTGTCTAAGGGAGTGCTTGAAGATAATATTACGCCAATGAATATTAACCGCGTCAGCATGAAATTTCCCCGGGAGTGCGCCGATGAGGACGACTGCACTCATACTGTTGTTTACATCGCTTGTTTACATAACATAAAACGCAATCTGCGCTTTGGTTCTATTCAACAATCTGTTTTCTTTTTTACTGGTTGTACTCGTGATTGTTTACGCAGTGCGACAATGTGAGGGAAGCGATGATACGATCGCACGCCTGAGAAAGCCGGGTTGTTGGCATCGCGCAGGACTGGCGCTTCTCGCTTCTTGTCCCGGCTTTCTCCGACGTGACCAGTACTTTTTTTTTTAAACTACTTTATCCAGAAGTATGTCTGGCGACTGTTCGCTTTAACTGAAGCGGCCTAACTTGTTATCCACAAGCTAGCGACGGCGACGACTGCTGCTGGCCGTAAAGCACGGCTCGGCAGTCTGGGTCACACCGGCGATTCCCGTTCATCGTACGCGTGCCCTGCGATGTAAGCAATAGTTGATTTCAGGTCACTATTGCCAAAACTACACCTGGTGACCATTTGCATTCGCTAAAGCTTGTGATTAGCTCTTCACAACCGCCGAAATCACAGATCCAACCCTGCGAACTCGCTGGGCCTAGTCGTCGCGGAAGGGAACAGAGCCGTCGTCGATTGAAACTGATTTGGCAAGCGCTTATCGCTGGTGAGTGTTCAGGTATGCACACGTGAAATATAGCTGTTCGTTTCGCTCATTTAGAAGCGCGAGCATATACACACCGCCGCCTCATCACCGTGCTCTCGCTCAGCCGCCGACAAGGCTGACCGTCCGCCGACCGGATTCGTCGGTGTCGTTGGCCTGAAAAACGTGTCCCTCTAGAATCATATTATAGTAAACTAGATATTTCAATATAATTACATGCTGTTGTTCAGCGTGATATATACTGTCGTTGTCGGACTAGTGTGACCGCCGTCATCGTCGTCGCTGTGCACTGAAAACGAGCTGAGGCTTTCGAATGTGTTTCGAAAGTGTCGTGCAGCACCGCGGCAGTCCGTCGAGTCTGAATGTCATTCCTATTCTCGAATGTGATTCCACTCAATGTCATTCGAACATTTCCGTGTGAGAACGTGATAACATTATACCAGCAAAAGCGCCTTGGGTACTTCTGGGTCCGAATAAGCCAGCGGAAAGGACCCCGTGTGGCAGGGCAGACCGGCTCCCTTACACGCCCATGTATCTGTTGGTTGACAGTTCGACTCTTGACCTGTGCCTGACGCAAGTTTCAACTAGCAATCCCGTTCTCAATTAATCCCAGATTCGAACGCGACCAGTAGGGTACTTCTGCGATAATTTGGCAGCCCGCAGTATTGGCAGCCCACAGCCCACAGGAGGTGGTGACGAATCGCGGCTTAGGCCGCTTATGTTTTTTCAGCCAGCGTCCGCTCCGGCGGACGCAGTTGTTGCTGCGACGCGCGTCTTTTCTTGCCTTTTTCTCTTTCCTCTGTTCTCTTACCTCTCCTCTATCTGCACGTGGCAGCGGTGGTGGCTTGTCTAGAGCCAGTAGCAGGCCCGTGCAAATTTCCTTTTCATCCTTTCTCTCAGTCACAACAACAACAGCGCTTGTCGTAGTATTTGTTGTTTGCTGTGTCACTGTCTTCTTGGTATGCTGTGTGTAGGTATCTGCCGTTCCCATTCAATCACGTGACCTTATAATATCAGACTCCTGTTGATTAATGATAAATACCCGTGTACGGTTTGTTCTCCAGTTGAAGAATTAACCCGTGTCATTCCATGGAGCCGCCCAGTAGACTTTTTTTAAGCCCGAGTAAACACATTTTTAATGTATTAAATGTATATTTTTAGTATATTTCTAATGTATATTTTTATGATATTTTTAATGCATTATAAATATGCTAAGCGGGCAAAAATATACTTTTCACGTATTTTTAAGGACGTTTAAAATATTATTCCTAGTATACTTAGAAAGCATTCGTATTGCAGTTTAAGCATAGGGACAAAAAAATGCGAAATAAATATGAAATAATACAATACGTTTGAAATGCATTTTTAGCACATCCTCTTTTTCGCTAAGGGATCGCCCTCCCTGAGAACCTCCCCAACACCGTCCAGGTGTGTATGTACGCCGATGACATCTGCATTTGGGCCTCCTCTGTGACGCGTCTCCAGGTGTGTGCAAGACTTCAGCGGGCGGCATCGATCACTTCTTCCTATCTCCAGAAGCAAGGTCTCAGCGTTTCACCGGAAAAGTGCGCGCTAGTGGCATTTACACGTAAATGTATGACTCCATATCCGGTACGCACCGACGGTCAAGTCATTTCTTACAGCAAATCTCATCGTTTCCTAGGGATCCTGATCGACCGCAATTTATCATGGAGCCGGCATTGCACTCTACTGAAAAAAAAAAGCTAACATCTATCGCTCATTTACTCCGATTTCTGGGTGGAAAATCATGGGGCTCGTCGGTCCAGTCAGTGCTGGAGTTGTACAGAGCTCTATTTGTAGGATGCTTGCGGTACAGTACACCTGTACTCTCAAACACGTGCAAAACTAACATGCGTGCCCTCCAGTCAGTGCAGGGTCAGGCCCTTCGCACATGCCTAGGTCTCCCTCGGAGCGCATCAACACTGGGTAGCATTGCACTCGCCAAAGACCAGCCGATCTCTACTTATATTGTCCTAGACTGCTTGCGAATGCACATACGTCATATTTCAAGGATTCCACAGCATCACCTTGCGCCTCTGCCACTGCAGAGACCACATTCTGCATTTGCAAAGGTGATAACGACGCAACAGTCGTCGATCCCACAACAGTTCACCCCGGCAGCACTACCTCCCTCTCCTCTGTGGTGTAGGCGGCTCCCATGTGTGCGCCTTGCTATTCCGGGGATAGCGAAGAAGTCAAATTTATCGACGCCAGCCATTAAGCAGCTGACACTGTCCATGCTCCACTCCGAATATTGGGACCGTACTCACGTCTATACGGATGGATCAGTAACCTCTACTAGTTCTGCTTGCGCTGTGGTCGTTCCTGCGCGACAGACTCAACTTCATCAACAAATTTCGCATCGGACTACCTCTACTGGAGCAGAGTTGGCCGCACTTCTTGCGGCGGTACAGTATATCTCACAACAATCACCTCAAAAATGGGCTGTTTTCTGTGATTCAAAAGCTGCCCTACAATGTCTTCAATCTGCCTTGAGACATAGCGACCATGAGCAACTTATTGCGGAGATACGATATCTGCACCACCAGGCAATAGAACAAGATCATGAAATCATCTTCCAGTGGGTACCAGGCCATAGCGGCATTGTTGGCAACGCCTTAGCTGACGATGCTGCTCGATCGGCTCACGATACAACCAACACTGTCCGCATACCACTGAAAAGAGCTGACGCAGCAAGGCACCTTCAACTGCTCGCCCGAAACCGGTCTGTAACGTCGTGGTCTGCCCCTGTAGGTTGGACACCCCGCTCGCATCACTTCAACCTCTTGCTCCAACATCATATACCATTCGGCCTCCCCCGCGGTGATACTACGCTGTTGTGCCGCCTGTGGCTGGGAGTGGCGTTCACAAACGCCTATTCCCATCTCATCGCAATGGCTCACTCTCCAGCGTGTGACCAGTGTGGTTGTGACGAAACGATCAGCCACCTCCTCTGTGACTGCCCTTGTTTTGAGCGAGAGCGCGGTTTCCTAATTGCTTCTCTGCTCCGCTTGGACTCGCGTCCTTTAACAGAGTCCAACGTTCTGGGGCCTTGGACACAACCTTCCAGACAACGGAAAGCGGTGAAAGCGCTCCTGAATTTCTTAAGGGACTCGGGGTTGCATTCCCGCCTATAATCTTAAGTTTTCAGTGCGCGCCCTCTGTCCCTGTGACATAGTGGTCGCTGGACACTTAGAAAACTCATTTCCTTGCTGCTCTTTTTCCTTTTTTCCCCTTTGTTCCCCTCCCCAAGTGTAGGGTAGCTAACTGGGCATCGCCTGGTTAACCTCCCTGCCTTTCCGTCCTTTTCTCTCTCTCTCTCTCTCTCTGAGCATTTTCGAAGTGACGTCATCGGGGCCGGCCGCAGCAGATGGCAACCTCAGTACAACTTCAGTAAGCTCCGATCGATTAACTCGAGAGTAATAATTAATTGGTATCACTGGCGCGAACACCATTCTTCTCAGTTGTAGTGCAGACGAGAACGACGTTTCGAATACCTTGGCAATTAATTCAACCCTCTTGATAGGTTCTCTTGGTGCAAAACTAATGAGTGTAAGTTTCGAAAGGCCATGAGCTATCTTCGAGGCCGTACAAGACCGAATAGAAAACCGTAGAAAACCGTCGATTTCCCGAATTTTAAAGGTAATAGAAATGAGTACTATCATAATTTTCTTTCCCGCCTGAAATTGTGCGTTTGAAGTGGCTGCAATGAACTATAGTCGTTCCAGTTTTTTTGGCATTGCTTCTGGAGAAGCTCTAAAACAATTAGAAGTATTCCTTTTGATGGCCGCACCAGAAAGAACGACTTCTAAGGCGGAAGCCTTAAATGCCTCATCGTTGTAAGCAGGAGATGTCGACAGAAATGTCACGCTTTTCAGTTGGTCGAAAGGGCTGAGACGTCACAGTGCGCGAATTTCAAACGGGGCCAATTGTACTTCGGCTACTAACCATGCAACCAATTAGAGAGATCGTATAGTGATGCTCCAAGAAAGTTTGAGTTTAGTTAATTGCTTACTCAACCAATTAATCGAATTAACCTTTCTAGTCAGACCACATAAATAAATAAAACCGAGTAAGAAATTGGCCGAGCTTGGGAATCGAACCCCGGTCTCCGGAGTGCCAGTCGGGCACGCTACCACTGCGCCATGCCAGCTCGATGGTTTGGCATGAACAAAGGTGCGTCTAGTGAATACGGTGTCTTCGTTCACTCCCATCTTCCTCCCTTCCCGTTACGGCGAGGTTTAGGTGTCCACCGAGATAAGAGACAGATACATTTCATTTCCTCAAAAACCAATTTACCAACGAGTAAGGCGTATTTGTCCGCGTTTTAGATTGGTCCAAATTGTCGTGACGTCACCGCGCGCTAATTTTGACGGGTGTCCACCGAAATATGTGAGACAGTTACTGCGCAACTTCCTTTCCTCAAATACAATTTTCGACGTGTCTACTGAGATATGTGAGACAGTTAATGCGTAATTTCCTTTCCTCAAATACAATTTTCATTTTCTTCATTACGGCCCCTCTTTCTTCTTTCACTCACACTTCCTTCCTTCCTGTACGGTGCGGCTCAGGTGTTCACCGAGATGACAGAGAATTACAGTCCCATTTCCTTTCCTCAAAAAGCGTTCCGTTCAAAGGGCAACGCATCGCGCCGAACGGGTGGCGGCGTTCCTTGGACTCCGTGGCAGCGCTACAACACGCTGTCGCGTTCCACTCCTAAAGGCGAAGCTTAAGCGTCATTAATTGGCAGTTAATTAATGCACCAACAAAATGTGCAGTGAACAATGGCGTAGCAGAATGCAACTCTCAGGCTTTCGCCTTTCACCACTTTAGCCGCTAAAGTTCCTCGTAATTTTTTACGGCATTCCTCTGTAGCCAGGCATATGCAAGATGGTTGGTGCTCCTCGGCGATATTGGAAACTGACGCCAGGGCACAGCGCAAAGTCTTCTGAAATCGGTCATAAATCACATGTGACCGCAACTAAGAAGTCGCAAGAATTAAACGACAGTTCACATCAAGAACCTCTAGCTCTATGTTTACTAGAGGTGTTGCAATTAACAGTCTACCAATTCTTCGGACTAATGCCAGGACAGGCGAATGTTAGGTGGAACACACACTGAGTCTCATAATTGTTAGGGAGCTGTTCCGAGACCTGCTGTTTGTGTTTCGCCATGCACAGGGAGCACAGAAGAGGCGTTTAGTATTCGCTTCACTCTATTACTGCCTTCTTTCTTCTCAGGCGCTAGTTTTGTAGTTAGATTTCGCTAGCTGTACTTAAAAATGAAGCATCAAAATCCCGTCCACGCCTCGCTATGTAAGGCCCGAGCCCGGCTAGTGTCCGCAGTTTGAAGAACGAGTCTATTAAAAACCAGTACAGGGCGAGACACCACGCGAACGCCTATTTTACGGCCCCGTATGGCCTCAGGGTCGGAGCATCCGAGTTTTGGTTTAGGACTGAGCTTTCTCAAAAAAAAAAAAAAGAGTGCGAAGCCGCCAGAAAAACAGGTTTTTCCTTAAATTCCGCAGAACTTTTTTTATTGCGTTCAAAAACTGCTGAATTTGGAATGTATCTGATGATTCTCATTGGAGGTCCAGTCACGTCTGGCTGTCCATGTCTTTATTCAGGGCCGCTAAGAAGTTTATGCTCGTTATATTGATTTGGCAGTGGAAGAGCGTTTTTCAGAGCTCAACATTGATGTAATATCCCAGCAACGCAAGGAACACTTCGAACGCTTGCAGATGAATGGAGGGAGAATCGAAGCCTCCGATCTTTAAGAAAAGCCATGAGGTGGCGCCGCATTCGTCTGCTTTCAGCCAGCTATAGGCATCGTATTCTGTGGCTCCATCTGGACGTCGGCACAGAAGCATTCTCTTCAGTCAGGCCTGTTTTAAGCGCACTGCCCGGCCGCTGACGGTGACCTCATTTCTCCCCGTACGGCTCCTGCCCAGGAAAATACCGCGTCAACCCCGCACAGAAGCACGCCGGCGACGAAGAACCCTCGGCGGGCGTCGGTGGTATAGTGGTTAGCATAGCTGCCTTCCAGGCAGTTGACCCGGGTTCGATTCCCGGCCGACGCAGTGCTTTTTTTTCCCTTTCGCCCATAGTTCGTTTTACCTGCCGAAAAGTTTTGCTTTTCCTTTTCAATCGTATGTCTTTCCAATAACATTTTTCCAGGGGTTCATTCAGTGAAACGGTGGTAATAAGAAAGAATAGCAATACACGGTAAATACGATCGAAGTATTTGTAAACTCCTGCAATATTTATGATCGCTTAATGCGTTGCTAGGAGACTGAGCCTTAGTTAATATTCTTTCGTGCCAATGCTCCTGCACGCGAGCCTAACATAGCGAGGAGTTAATTTATTGTTTTATTTGAGGAAAATTATGACTAGTGCCAAGCAGTTATGATGGCATTATTATTATTATTATTATTATTATTATTACTTCTCTGAATTCATTTACGTCGCTGAAGTTCGAATTCAAACCTCCCGCTTTCTGTATGGTTTGATGCATGCTCGTAAGATGGCGCTTCGATGCGCTTTTTTTTTCGCTGTTGCCACTAAACCGGCTACGCGTTCGAAATTGGGCGCCCATATATCAAATGCCCGCATTTTGTTGCTTTCAGACTGACTGTGTGCGGATGAAAGTTAACATCTAATGCACAGCACGAGAGGCTGGCGTGATGTTTTTGTGCGTGTAATGCAACGGCCAATGAAACTGATTTGCGCTGCCGCGGCTTCGAATCTCGCTTGCAGCTATAAACTTTCAAAGTTTTCACTATTCTTTTGACATCACATTTCCTCGAGCAATCAGCGATATTTATCACGAACCGTTGCAGACATATTTTCTCCGATGTGGCTGCTCTTGCTATCGTATGCCTACTCAGCAGGTTCTGCGGCATTGGACACAGCGCGACAGGTAGTCGTGGAAGTTTATTCCGTCGATGGTAAAGTGCACGTGTGAATATCACTACCGACAATCTTTTTTATGCCACGAATCTAATAAACAATCAAATCGCTCGGCATTTCCAGCCTCCTTTCTGTGAATAAAATTTCAAGAACTCCACGATAATTTGCAACTCAAGGCTGGCCGGGTTGCTCCATGGCGTAAGGCACCCAATGCTGCCAGCACAAGAGAGAGCGCAAAGAAAAATTCGCGGGGATTAATTACACAAAGATGGAAAGCGCTGGACAGCATCGAAGAAAGCACTTTACTGACAGCACCGATAGTGACAACGCTCAAACGACAATCACTAAGAATTTCTTGAGCGGCTCTTATCGGGCCCGTGCTTCTTCGTGCCCTGTAGAAAAGCCAATAAGAAACATTTTACCGTTTTCGGCTTAAGCAGCACCACATTCATGTAGTCATGTATTTTTCAAAGCAGTCAGTCAGCTGCAGGTTGATATTCCAGAAGGGAAGCTGCAGCTTTCCAGCTATTTATAAACTTTCAGGGCCCAATTGTTTCCTAGAGCCCGCTACTTTCGATGACGGCATCACACAGTGATGACGTTTACGCGGCTACCCTGAGCTCTTCCAGGAGTATAAGGCTACCAGTACATAAAGCAGCCAGGTCTAAATTCCAGCTTGGTCAACTTAACGAGCCAACAGAGAACGGCACAAATTATTGCATTATGAAGTATAAAACACCAATACGCTTATAAACACCTGAAGCAGAAAGCAGTTACAAGAACGAATAACATCACTGAATTTTAACCAGTCGTGAGGTATCGAACTTTTCAGTCGCCGATTTGCGAAATACCCACTCTCTCCGAATGAAAGTATGTTGAAAAAGAGAGATCAACACAATAACATCGCGTACAGAACGGAGAATGGCCGATGAGCACTAACTAGCGAATGTTGCAAAGGAAATCGTAAATGCCACAATGCCACTACTGACCGCCACTCTTAAAACGTATAAACATTGTGAAGAGCATCTGTTTCGTTCCCTTTTCTGTCCGTCCTTGTTTCGTGTGCGCTGCAAACACCTACAGCATGAAAAACCAACTAGCCCAAGAAAAGACGATTCTGAAGAGCATGACCTGCACAACGAGGACTACTTTCCTCGTGACAAAGCTGAGCGAGGGGGTTTGAGACTACTGTGAAGCTGCTCACCAAGACACAAGGATAAATCAGAGGTACTGTCCTGTGATGCGAGAACGTATGTTTGAAGACAAATCACTCCCAAAATTGCGCAAGTGGCACAGTCAGCGGAAATCTCCAACAGCGAAAAGACTACAAACTTTTCTTTACAGCGTCTACATACCAGAAAGCCAGTGAAATACGCGCGCTCGCCTCATTGCAATAGGTTGCTGCACATCATCAACACGTATGCTGGTGACTGTGCGAATAAACTCAGCTGTCTAATGAACCAGTTGTGACGGAACAGCGCAAAACACCGGGACAAGAGACAAGCGCTGTCTCTTGTCCCGAAGTTGGATGGCCGAAGTTTGCCATCCAACCTAAGAAGACAACACCGGAGCTTCTTGCCATGGTGCGACGCGTTGCCAAGGCGAGCCCTGAATCGGAAAGTGCAAGGTGTATTTCAGACGGAGTCGACGTCGTTGGTCGCTACCAGCTCTGCGAGAGGAATCTGCCAGTGGGACGTCTGTAAGGTACTTGAAAGACAATTCCCTTGCGTAAACAGCGCTTGTTTCTTGTCCCGGTGTTTTGCGCTGTTCCGTCACAAATGAATAACCAACATGCCCAAGCTGCTGTCCTGGCTAATGAACCAGAAGGTTAACAAGTGGGCAGAGAATTACGTGACATGACATTGCGAATGTAGGGTTGCACTCTTATAAACACTAAGCAATTTTGATGAGTGAAGAAAGTTGGACGAGGTGGCACATGTTCATTATTCACAACAGCGCCCGAAACACGGACAAAAAGGGGGAAAATCGACAACACAAGCGCTGACTTCCACTAAAATTTATTACGGGAAGGGAAGAGTATATATACATCTTCGAAAAAAACAACAAACAAACATGTTCGGAACCGTCATATAAGGCGTGAGCCAAAAGCACGTGTTCAACAACAAAAACAAAAAACCCACGGTGGCCAAAGGAAGATAACACTGGACGCGTCCTTAATCACGCTAATAATCAAGATGGGCACTCTTGATGAAATCGAGTTCATTCTGTGACACCACTACAGAAGGCCGACTGACACAAGTGTTTCCAGAATTATGCATGTGATAGGCTTCCATTATTTCTCTAGCCAATTGGTCTTTATGTCTAAAAAGAAGGGTTGTGGCAGAAAAAGCAGGGGTGCCACGTCAATTTTAGCAGTGGTCAATACACGTATCAATAATACAGTGTTTTGGTCAAAAATACCGATAAGAAATGCCATCAGTGTCCATCTTGTAGAGGAGGCAACTGTTCACATGCACACTGCACGCCGCTACACTTGTGAGGCTTCACAAATTCCCAATTCCCTATAACTTCTCTCCAGCACTGGAAAAAAATATTTTCCTTTCGTAATCAGGAACTGTTGTACTTTGTAGGAGAAAAGTGTTCACTACTGTCACAAACGAAACAACACAAAGATAAGAAGTACAATGGCACCAATGACTAAGTGGTCCTCGTAAACAAGGCAGTAAAAATATCAAATTAATTTGTAGGTCCCATCTTCAGGTAGGTCCGAGGACGTGATCCATGAGAATGCCCACGTGATCGGAGCTTCGAAATGCTGCTGCGGTGCTGCGGTTGAATTTCTCCTGATATCGGGCCAGGTGAACTCTGTGGAAAGCCGATGCTGTGGGTCGCACTTGAACGCTCGCCGGAAACGCTGCACCGCTGAAAGAGCCACGTTGCAGATGGCAATCTGGAAGGAGGACAGGCGAGAGAAAATTACAGGGGTTCGTCATAGAAAATGCCCACTAAGTACAGAGGGCAAAACACATGTCTAGAATGACTGAACTGTGTCCAACAGCTCCCAATGCAGCTGAGACCGAAGGTTAGCGCTTTGGTGGACACTGGAGCTGATTTCTCGATTTTAAGCGGAAAGCTAGCGGCGCTTCTTAAAAAGGTAATGACGCTATGGTCCGGCAGGCAGATTCGCACGGCTGGCGCACATATCGTAAGTCCGCTTGGCCTATGCTCGGCAAGAGTCCAAATTCGCAGCTCCACATTTGTTGTCAGCTGCCTATAGTTCTACCTGTCTGCTCCCGTGACTGTATCCTTGGCGTTGCTTTTCCCAGGGAGTATGGAGCTATTACTAACCTCCGAAAGCACACTGTCACATTTTATACCGAGAAAGCTGATGTTTACTCGGATAACCGTCAACGCCACGCCGCCCTTCGAATTTCCGCCGAGAGCGTTTGGATTCCGCCACGCGCCAGTGTTTTTGTGAGTGTTCACTGCGACGGACTACGTGAAGGGACAGCGGCCGCAGAAGGCAACCTGTCCCTTTCCTCACCCACGGCATCTGCTCAGCGCGAAGTCTCATCCATCTCCGCGACGGTTGGTCTGAGCTCCTGGTAACTAACTTCACTAACGAGCCCCGGCACCTTTTTCATGCTACTGCCATCGCATTCGCCGACCCCTTAGCGGAGATTTCTGAATGTTTCGCGTTCGAAGCTGTTAGACCTGTGCACCCATCCCTTGACGCTCTTGACATCAGTCCGGACCTTTCAGTGACACAACAGCGAGAACTACGTGCCCTCCTACTCAACTACGCTACTTGTTTCGCTTCTTCGTTGAAAGTCCGACAAACAGCTGTTCTGAAGCACCGCATCATTACGCCCGACGATTGCCGCCCTATCCGTCAGCAGCCGTACCGTATCTCAACGAAGGAGTGTGAGGCGATCGAAACGCAGGTGAAGTAGATGCTTTCAGATAGAATCATTCAACCTACCAGCAGCCCCTGGTCGTCACCTGTCGTGCTGGTGCAGAAAAAAGATTTGGTACTCCGCTTCTGCGTTGGTTATCGAAAACTGAACAACATCACTAAAAAGACGTCTACCCGCTGCCTCGTATCGATGAGTCACTCGACAGACTTCGTCGCGCCCAGTACTTCTGAACTGATTTAAAGAGCGGGTACTGGCAGATAGAGGTCGACGAGCGGGACCGCAAAAAAAAAACGGGTCTCGTGACCCCCGACGGACTGTACGAATTTAAAGTGCTACCTTTTGGGCTTTGTTCAGCGCCGGCAACATTCCAGCGGATGCTGGATACCGTTCTCGCTGGATTAAAATGGCAAACTTGTTTGGTTTATCTCGATGATGTCGTCGTATTTTCCGAAACCTTTGCCGAACACCTTGAACGCCTGAGGACATTATTAGATGCCCTCCGGTCGGCCGACTTAACGCTCAAGCCCGAGAAGTGCCACTTTGGGTACAAAGAGTTGAAGTTTCTTGGTCAACTTGTGAGTGTCGATAGCGTTAAGCCCGACCCCGAGAAAACTGCCGCTGTCTCCGACTTTCCTGTTCCTACAACAAAAAAATGGTGTGCAACGCTTTTTGGGTCTGTGCTCAAATTACCGCCGCTTGAACGCCGGCTTTTCAAAGATTGCCGCACCCCTGTACCACCTCATGCGCGATGATACACAGCTCGTGTGGGCCGCCGAGCAACAGGACGCTTTTGCCGAGCTGCGCAGACGACTGCTAACTACCCCTGTTCTTGCGCACTTTGATGAAGAGGCTGAAACCGAAGTCCACACTGACGCCAGCAACGTCGGCCTCGGCGCTGTACTCGTCCAACACCAATGTGGCGTGGAAAGTGTCATCGCGTATGCAAGCCGCACGCTTTCTCGCGCTGATACTATTCGACTAGAGAAAAGGAATGCCTCGCGGTTGTGTGGGCCACCATGAAATTTCGTCCTTACCTCTACGGCCGCCTGTTCAAAGTAGTTACCGACCGCAAATCCTAGTGGTGGCTGGCCAATCTTCGTGACTCATCGGGGCGCCTAGCCCGATGGAGCCTCCGCCTCCAAGAATTCGACTACGCCATTGCGCATAAATCTGGCCAGACGCACGAAGACGCTGACGCACTCTCTCGCGCACCCGTCGGGCTAGCCGACGATAGCATGGAGGACGAGAGTGGTTTTCTAGGAGTTGTCAGCAACATAGACTTAATGAGCCGACAGCGAGCTGACCCAGACGTGAGACCTATCATTGATTATCTGGAGGGCCGCGCTTCGGACGTACCCCGACAATTTTCTAGGAACCTACGAGCCTTCTACCTCCGGAACAGAATTTTGTTTTAAAGAAACTCCAGCACTGTTGACCGAGCGCACCTCCTCGTTGTTCCGGCAGACCTCCGCGCCGATATCCTTCTTGCTTGTCACGATGAGCCCACCTCCTGCCACTTGGGCTTTGCCCACACACTTGCACGCGTGTGCCAGGCGTATTATTGGCCCAAACTTCCTCACGCCCTCCAACGTTCGCCCTCCAATGTTACGTCAGAGGCTGCCGCGAGTGCCAGTGGCCGCATTTGTTTTTCCAGTCCCGGACTACTTGCTGGCAGGTCTCGGCTTCCGCTCGGACAGGAAAAGCGTCGTGGTCACATGACCTACTTGCCATAGGCTGCTTTCGAACACGGCGCCAGAGTCGGGCTCCCCCTCGGTTACCGTACAAGGACGCTGTCATCTGCTAGCAGACGATGCAAGCCACGGCCACTACGACGCCGAAGCAACGCCGAAACAACGCCGTGCGCTCGATCATGATACTGAGTCGATTTAAAGACTGTACTGTCAGCTTAGCGTAGGTGCATTACAGAACTCAGCTTCGGAGGTATGCTCGCCGCTACTGCTTGCGGCGAAGTTCGCACAAAGTAGCCCAACTCGTTGCGGAAAGGCGGATAGACGAAAGCCTCCGCAAAAATGTTGACAACAAGCTCTATAGCTGCTCCAGTATACGAGTGGTTCACCTGCGATGCTTTCAGGTAAGCGTACAGACAGCATGTGGCAAAACAAGCGAACAAGAACCTCTTGACGACACGAGTAAACAATACGCGCTCGCAGCTCCGAACGCGCGTCCGTGTGCGGTGGATTTCAAGAAAATAAACGAAGATGCAAGAACAAAAAGCCTTGCGATTGCTCAGAGAGGAGCTACGGAGCTCTTGTGAAGGTTTAACGCATGATATCGACCTCCAGGGACACGAAAAGCACTCAAAATGCACACGGAGTCTAACTTAATATGGCTGCCAGCGCGGCGCGCAGCTATCGTCTGCTGCCTTCTCAGCAGCCCCAAGCAGCCCGCGGACTGCCATAGGCTAAAAACGAACGCGTTGCTATGGCGATGCAAGCAGGTGGGCGGAGCTTTCGGGCTGCCCGAGAAAAACAAATACCGGACTCGAGTCCGCAAGTAGTCCCGGACAGTCCGGGACTGAAAAACAAATGCGCCCAGTGTCGTAAGGCGCCCCCTCTCAAGCCAGCGCGTTTGCTCCAACCTATTGAACTGCCTCAGACGCCGTTTGATGAAGCCGACATCGATCTTCTGGGCCCATTCTCTGTCTCATCGGCCTGCCATAAATGGATCATAGTAGCGACCGACTATTTAACAAGGTATGCGGAAACTAAGGCGGTGCAGCGCGCGGCACGCATCTGAGATCGCCCAGTTTTTTATGCAACAAATCGTGCTGCGTCATGGCGCACCGTCTCATGTAGTCACTGATCGAGGTACAGTCGCGGGTAAAAAAGATTAGCACACATGACGGAACACCAGAGCGCCGGAATGACAACGCGTGACGCTGCGGGTGGCGAAGGGGCTGATAACGAGAGTGCCGGGCGTTCCCATTCTGCAGTATTAGGGGGGTTCAGCGGACTGCCACGGACAGCAAAATTACTGGCTAAAAGCAGCGCTGTCATCTATTGTTCCCGCGAGCTCCTTTCGACAAACCATCGCCGACATAAAAAACAGTAATAAAAAGAGGCAATCTTTGCTCATGATAACCGAGCCAAAATAAATGCCGCAATCACAGTCACGTAGGGTCGGCGCTTCAACGCTCGGGCGGCGCATGCTTGATAAAGCTTACTTCATGCCGTCCCCCCCTACGCTGCAAACATGGAAACGGCCCGTTAGGCAGGTCTCCGTACCGCAGCGCCGCGTGGTGAGATATACGAATTCTGATCGCCAATGATCTGTGCTAATATTTTTTGCTCGCGACTGTGCGGCGTTTACGGCACAGCTCATTCGCGACGTGTTCGAACTCAGTCACACGAGCCATCGCAAAACCACTGCCTATCACCCACAGGAGAACGGGCTCACAGAGACTCAACAGAACGATCGCCGACATGATCACAGTGTACACAGGCTCGCAGCACAAAACGTGGGACGACATTCTCCCGTACGTCACATACGTCTACTACACGGTCACCATGAAAAACTCTGTAAGGCCCAAAGTAACGGCACATCAGTTTTTCATGCAAGCCTGGGTGGCGTACCGGGGTCCACACCCAAATATGGTCACCGGGATGGTATTTGACGTGCCGACGACGAAGGTTACAGCGGCGCACTTCCGGGCTCTGCTGCCGCTGAATGAGAATACAGGCAAGTTGACGTGCTTCCTCGGCGCGCTGAGCGAACTGGTCGGCGTCTGGCGTGAGTGGATGGTCATCAGTGCAGAGACAACCCGCTTTACACCTTTTCGTCTGGTCTACGGATGTGACGTTCAGAGATGCTGGATGCAATGCTTCCATGCTGCACTGATGACCATCCACTCACGCCAGACGCCGACCAGTTCGCTCAGCGCGCCGAGGAAGCACGTCAACTTGCCTGTATTCTCATTCAGCGGCAGCAGAGCCCGGAAGCGCGCCGCTGTAACCTTCCTCGTCGGCACGTCAAATACCATCCCGGTGACCATATTTGGGTGTGGACCCCGGTACGCCACCCAGGCTTGCATGAAAAACTGATGTGCCGTTACTTTGGGCCTTACAGAGTTTTTCGACGCGTCACAAAAGTGACCTACGAAGTTCTTCCTGGCGGGATTATGCAGCTTCAGCGTCGCCGCAGCGACGGTGAAGCTCTGAGGTTGTGCACGTAGTCCGCATGAAACCGTACCTCACGCGGTAATGGGCAGTACGCTCAGTGTTCCGCTAGTTGTCGCGTGGGACACCTTCGCCCACCTCCCTTGTCCATTTTTCTGTGCTTGTGCTGGTGTTTTTTTCCCTTCCATTGCGCGTGCTCCAGCCCCCATTATATATATATATATTTTTTTTGCAGGGGGAGTAATGCCACCTGGTGTTCTAAGGTGGCGCTTGAAGAAGAAGACGTTGAAGTGTCTCGCGCTGGCTGGCTGCCGTATTCTGCTGGTTAGCGACCTGTCGCCCTACCTTCCGTTACGATATCCAAATATATCACTGTTGAAGGACTGGTAACATCTGAATGATAACAGAGCAGGTTAGGAGGAGCATCACGTTGTAATCATGCACATAGCCTTAAATGTTTTCAAAGAGCTTGCTATAACTATCCCTAAAATAAGTAGGTCGAAGGTGCTACCAAATAATAAATCAACAAGACGACAATTGCAAAACCATTAGAGCAATAATTGCAGCAATGATTCTTCAATCTGTTTTCTCTTAGCCCAATCTGTTGACAGTGATTTTTTTTTCGAAAAGAAGTTATCCCAGCTTTTTTCATGTAGATTTTTCCAACTGACGGGACGAGTGCTGAAGCAGGCAACATCAATTGTCAGTCTTTGTTTCGGTTAGTTGGTTCAAATGCAGTTCTACTAGAGCTTAGAAAGGGAATCATAGACGAGAACCTCAGGTGTTAGCGAGAAGTTTTGCGCCTTCATTTGAGGCACTCTCAGGTATGTGTTTCATTCTTCGAAGAAAGAAAAAAATTTGAGCGCGGTACGACGAATATTATATATATATATATATATATATATATATATATATATATATATATATATATATATATAGAGTGGAAATGTCGAGGTGAATAAAAAGCCTTAAATTTAAATTGACACCAGAGCAGAGGGCAATAGGCAGAGAAATCATAGGCGTAACGTTTAGAGAGACGAAGTAAAAACAATGTGTCGGGAAACAAGCGAGAGTTATTGTTTTCATATCTGAAGTCAGCAATTGAGCACGTGGAGGGAAGACAACCAAAGGAATTTTATATACACACAGCAGATTCCATGAGAGGGCGGGATTCGCTGAGGAAAGTATAGAGTGTGGTGCACCGGCGAAATAAGGATGTCTCAAGGCGACAATGTTAAAGTGCATGTTCGGCGGCACACCCGATTGGGTAAGAACGAAATTACGTTCGGCGGCAACCAACCCCATATGGTAATAAAGCGAGATTTCAATTGGTCGGTGACAATATGACGCTACAACATAACCTAGAACGGGTAATGTAACACCAAAAAAAAACGATCAAAAAGTACAACGGTAATGATGTCACTTAATGATTCTTCATTAGACCACAAGTTCATGGTGTCATTCCACCATTAGTAGCGGCACTGGATAAATGAAAGCGATCGCGAAAAATGGAACCCCTGCGCCTTAGGTTGAAAATCGCAGGGCAGAAGCTGTCTTACAGAGAAGTGGTTAAGCTGAGGTTTTCAGCTTTCCGAAGCATGTTTCCGTTGCCAGTGCGATTTGAAGCGTTCAAGTGTGTAGAAGTCCTCGAAACAACTGTAGCAGAAGAAGAGTCCCTGCGGTGTGGCACCGGCCAGTTCAGCGTCCACTGCGAGTAAAGAAAGAAAAAAGAGCAGTCACCAAGGATTGAAAAATTGGCTATTGAGCAGAAACGCATTCTTTGTTAGATACATACATACAGTAGCTGTTCCTCCTCATCTAAAAGCTTGGGCAGCCAGGCTCATAGAATTCAGAATGTAGATCGACATCCTAACGTGTGTTGTAAATACATTCCATAGTCTCGAAGCACCTCCCAATTTATCTCACCGGACATTGTAACGCGGCAGCTTAAGCCAAAGAGAGCAGAGCCTTGCAACAATATTATAATGACTACGAGTTGTTCTTCGTAAGGGAAATCTACAACAACGTGATGATCTTCAACTCGCGGTAGTAAAACACACGGGATGTCTTGTACAAATCACATGCCAGAGTACGCATTCGCATTAGAGGATCCCCCTTCTTAAAAAGATAAAAAGAAAGTGGAAAAGATGCAGACATTACCAACGCGGTACATGCTTGGTAGGCCAGTACGAGAAAGGCAGTTTAGTGCAACTCAGGCCAATAAAACACTGAAATGCGTAGCGCTTGACCATTGCAGAATAATGTTTCGCTTAAAGTTACTTCATGCAATATATTATTCACTGAACGGTATCTCCCGCAACAATTATCTCTTTCACTTCATCACGTATCGGCACGTATGAAGCACGAAAATAAAATCCACGAATACAGACGTAACACTGTAGCATTCAAAGAAGCGTTCTTTCCAAAAACTCTTCGACAATGGAATCGCTTGCCTGCCGCTGATGTACGCATTGCTTCCAGGGACGCGTTGTATTCTTCTTTAGAAATGATACCATCTGTTTGACACTTATTTTTCGGCTGATCTCGCAGGTAATCTCGGTGCAGATCAGTATCTAATCTGGATTTCACGCCAATCATGTTGTTATTGTCTACTTGTGTATTTGCTCTACTGGATATTATGTTACCATATTTTCTAGGTATTTTGCTCACCTGCTTGCGATACTGTTATAACTGTGGTTGCATTTCTATTTTTCTGCATAGCTTCGTGTGCAATGTACCAGCAATGTGCAATGTACCGCGGTGGTCGAATTTCGATTGAGGCGAAATTCTAGTGGCCGGTGTATTGTGTGATGTCAGTGCACGTTAAAGAACACCAGGTGGACGAAATTTCCGAAGCTGTTCACTAAGGCGTCTCTCATAGACTGAGGCGCTTTGGGACGTTAAATCCCATAGACCAACCAACCATTTTCTCGTTAACGTGACGGTGATATCCCCAGTCGTGTAGTACTCCTCACGTACACACAAACACACGTGTGTGCATACATAAATACATACGGCCGCCGCGGTGGCTCAGTGGTTATGGTGCTCGGCTGCTGACCCGAAAGACGCGGGTTCGATCCCGGCCGCGGCGGTTGAATTTCTTTGGAGGAGAAATTCTAGAGGCCCGTGTACTGTGCGATGTCAGTGCACGTTAAAGAATCCCAGGTGGTAGAAATTACGGCGTCTCTCATAGCCTTAGTCGCTTTGGGACGTTAAACCCCATAAACCAACCAAACTCGCTTTATACAACCATCAGAACCTCCGTGAAGAGAAGTTTATTTGTACCCAGGAGCATAACAGAAAAACACATTACGGCGACCGATGTCGCCCGATCAGAACCTGACTTAGAAATACATAATTTTACCACCTTAAGCACAATCTCAGCTTCACCCATATGTAGTCCTACACAGGAGTGGCCGGATCTGCGCAGGCAGTGGCGTGCTGATTAGCAAAGTTGTGTCAACTATAACTATTAATATTCATTTACTTGTTGTGTAGTAGAAGTAGTCAAGTTCACACGCGACGTTCTGTTAGTGGACGATCTTGATTCATTCATATATAACAGAAGTAAAGCACTAATTAAGCCCCCTTTTTTATATGCTCACATAACAATCCCCCGAAGTAGGTATGCCTGAAAGAGCATAGTGCACCACTAGCACTTTTATCTATGCAAGAAAGTGACATTGAGCGGTGAACAAAGAGTCTTAGCAGGTGCTGCATGCGTTATTAATACGTAAAATGCGGTTAGGTTCTGTTGGCACAACGCATTTCCAACTGATGTCATTTAGTTAGGTTTAGACACGGCTACCATGAGGCTCCATTGAACAGAAATTACTGAAAACTTGATGTGTTGAGTAATTTTGCTTAGCAATGCTTAGGAGTAATGTTGAGCAAAAATTTTCTTTAGCAGATGTTGAGTAGGCCCAACATACATTGCGTTCATGTTGGTTTCTATTTGATTCATGAGGGCTTCAACTGAAGCTAAAAAAATCATATTTCTAAGCGAAGTTCCCCGATTGAAAAATAAAATGCGAAAAAGGAATCCGTAGATATAATTACTTGCATAATTTTTAATAGCTTTCTGCCGCAGATTCATCAAACTTCCCCAATATGACGTTCTGATACTTGCAATAGACGCTCCAATATTCACGATTTTTCTTTAGGGAAACAATTTCTAGTGAATAAAAAAAATTTGGCAGTGGCTTAGCTGTGGTTAAGCCTGGATATACGAGTGAAAAGGTTCAGTTACGCTTGGTTTGACGTCATGGCTGTCGCAGTTCGCGCACAATGCACTGGGAGCACCACGATAACGCTGCAAGCGTTCAGCCGTCCATACACTGCTTGTACGGAGGCGGAGGAGGAGGCGCGCGTGTAGTAAATGCGGTGCTGTCTTAGAAGGTTGCTTTAGAGACATGTACTGTGGTGTCCACTACTTTCGGGTGTACACCAAGATATGAGACACAGGCATTTGCTTTCCTTAAAAACAATTTTCATTTCATTTCATTTTCATTAAGGCCCTAACGACGCGGTTCGGGCATCCATTGAGATATTGAGAGACACAGGCGTCGGTTCCTTTCCTTTAAACCACTTTTCTGTTCACTTCCTTCCCTTACGGCGCGGTTCGGGTGTCTACCGAGATATGAGCGTTTCCTGGCCCACTGTTTGTCTTTTATTTATTTTTTTATTTGTGATATTCTATTTCTTTCATTTCTTTTTTATTTTCGTTTCTTTGCTTATTTTTCTTCTTTTTTTATTACGAAGTCGGAGGCCACCGGCGCTGCGCGTGACTTCTCTTGGTATCGCGCATGCGCAGAATATGGCTTTTGCAGTATACCCGGCATCCGCGAAGCTCGGCTCAGACCCTTGTAGTGAAGCTTGTAGTGAAGCAGAAGCAAAAAGCTTCACTACCCGCACTATAGCCGCGCTTCGCGTGAGCCGTCGGTGCCAAGATTTGCCACAGCTCGGCATGCGCGAAACCGAGTGACGTCACACGCAGCACAAATAAAAAAATGGCTGAGGCTTAGCTAAGGTTAAGCCTAGTCAGATGCGAAGCATATTGATGGCTAGGCTTGGTAAAGTTCAAATCAGCCCTGCTTCTATGCGGCATCCCAACACCTGGCCGCCTCGTAAGTGCCCGGAGAGCTGTTGTTGTGACTGAGAGAAGGATGAAAAGAAATTGCACGGGTCTGCCTACTGGCTCGAGCCGAGCCACCACCGCTGCCACGTGCAGATAGAGGAGAGTTAAGAGATCAGAGGAAAGAGAAAAAGGAAAGAAAAGACGCGCGTCGCAGCAACAACTGCGTCGTCCGCCGGAGCGGACGCTGCTCAAAAAAACCGATAAGCGGCCGAAGCCGCGCTCGCCGAAGCGAGAACAGATACTCGTCTCCCTCCGAGGCAAGCTCAGCTTTATACGGCTGCTGTAGCGTCACGTGGTCAGCTGCAGCGCCTCTGATGTGGAGCCTCCACCGCCGCGGCCGACCGCGCGAGCCGGCAGCCCATCTCTCCTCTGCTGTGACGTCATGTCACGTGGTCAGCCGCCGCGCCTCTGCTGTGACGTCATGTTGTCACGTGGTCAGCCGCCGCGCCTCTGATGTGGAGCCTCCACCGCCGCGGCCGACCGCGCGAGCCGGCAGCCCATCTCTCCTCTGCTGTGACGTCATGTTGTCACGCGGTGTCACGTGGTCACGCTAAAGGTCAATGGTAGCTCCACCGCCGCGCTCAACGGGCTGTAGTGTAGCTCTAGTAATATGCTTCGCATAAAAATAAATAAAAGACAAACAGTAAGCCAGGAAACTGTCATATCTCGGTGGATACCCGAAACGCACTGTAAGGGAAGGAAAAGGAAAATAAAATTGCTTTCAAGGAATGGAAACGACGCCTGTCTCTCTCATATCTCGGTGGACACCGGAACCGCGCCGTACGGGCGTTAAAGAAAATGAAATGAAATGAAATTGGTTTTAAGGAGAGGAAACACCTCTCTCTGATAGCTTGGTGTACATCCGAAAGGAATGGACACCACAGTACATGTCTCTGAAGCAACCTTCTAAGACATCACCGTATTCACTACACGCGCGTCTCCTCCTCCGCCTCTGTACAGGCAGTGCATGGACGTCCGAACGCCTCCACCTTTATCGTGGCGCTCTGAGTGCATTGTGCGCGAACTGCGACAGCCATGACGTCAAACCAAGCAGAACTGCAGTTTTTCGCTTGTATATACAGGCTGAACCAGAGCTAAGCCACTGCCTAATTTTCGCTAAAAAAAGCCAACTTGCCTCGTACGCTGTCATTCCAAGAATTTTGTTCCGCATGGCCACTCGAAACAGAATGCGATGGGGGCTGCGGATGAGCTGCAAGCTGCACCTCGCAGTATCCTTGCGGTGCCAATGGACAGGGAAAACTGGGTGTGGCTTCTAAGGCCTGCTGGACTTTCTCGTTGAGCACGTTTTGACGCCGCTGGGATTTCGCGCACAGCAGATCGCGAAGACAGGCATCCACTTGCAACTGTATGCTGATCCCCATTGAGTGAACAGCTAGCTTGGGACGGTTGGAACAAAAAACCACATAGACCACATTCTGTTCCCCGGACAGGCACTCTGCTTGCTCCGCCATCAAGCAACAGTACACAGCAGTCCCTCGCACACTGATAGCATGGGTCACACTTCCGTAGCAGGAAAGGACTTTAATGGCATTGACCAGATGATTCAACAGCACCATACACTGCTGCAATGTCAGCACCTCATCCAAGTTGTAAAATTGCCATTTCGGGATATACTGCCGCGGCAACAGAAAACAGCGGATCAAGGCTATGCACCACAGGGCATCTCTCTTCTGAGCGACAGCTTCAACAGCTTCGCAGATTGCGCTGCGTACGTCTCGTGGCGGCAGTTCTCTAAGCCGCGGCAGCCATGCCTGCTTAGCGTCATCGAGGCATCCCAGGTCCTCTGTCCTCACCTCGTGGAGCAGCCGACGCAGGCTCGACAGCTCTGTGAAGGGCATCCTGGCGGACCGTTTGTCGTTGAAGGGGTGATAGCCTGGCAACCGATTTTAGGCGCAGTGTTCCAGTGACGGTGACCAGCAGTTAATCGACGCTTGCTCTCGCTGTAGATGCGTTGAAAAGGCAGGCGTGTTGGCACTTTACAGATTATGCTGCCACCGCCCTGACAGCTTCAAAATGAACCGGTAGTGGCAGACGCAGCACGGTTCCAACAAAGACCGCGACTTAAAGTCTTTGCCTCACTGGAAATAGGGTTACAGATCTTATCATTCGACATGAGGCGATTTCCTGCACAAGACATGTGATTTAATACTTTATCGAAGTGCGAGGTTTGTTAGTGCCTTGAAACTTATCAGTAGAAGGCAGAAAGGACATATCGTCGAAGTAAACAATCAAATCTAAAGCATACGCAGGAAATAGTCAAGCGGCGATATCCAGCCCGATATAGATCGAGATCGCTTGTTTGCCTGTTGACACCGTACAAAGCACAACGATTATCTGCGAAAACAGACGCGATCTAAGTCATCTTCCCCGATATTACTTTTTTTGTCGCTCATTTTAGCGCTCAAGCTTTCAGCTTCAGATAATCGTTCATGCTTGTGCATCATGTTACTGTGAACTAAGGAACATACGACTGCATGTTCCGGACAAGGCATTCGATGCCTTGTATCCAGCAGCGCATGGATTTTGTTCGAACAGTCGTTACCGCCAGCATCTCCGCTCGAGACGAACAATGAGTTTGCAGGAAACTTCGCACGACCATCACGATATAGGAAAATATTGCGGAAATAATTCCTGTGGGTAATAAATAAAAGACCTCTATTTCTATATTTAATTTGCCCACAGAATACATTCAGGACGTGTGTGTATTGAATCCCTCCGTTCAGATATACCATAGAATTTCTTTCTGAAGCAATGGTTTACCACCTTAGTGCAAAATGTTAACGTTAACGGCTGGGTGAGATCCGTGATTTCACCACTCCTTTGCTCAAATTCTGAATAGCGGCAGCGATGACGGAGGCAGCACGGCCACTTACAAGTACACCTATTTTCTGTAGTTTCATACTTCTCGTAATTGCGAACTCATTTTAGCATGGCAGACTAACGGCTTTGTAACGGTGAAAGAAGAAGTACAGCTGTATATAATCCAAGTCAAAAGAGCTACTACTGGGGCCAGTTGGAAATACATTTTTGAAGGTATTGGTGAGCGCTATACCAGAATACGGAAAGGGATGAACACACAGGACGAAGCGCTTTCTAATAACTTTTTATTCTGCGAAGAAACATGACTATGTACACATATTGATGTCATATCACACACACACACACACACACACACACACACACACACACGCACACGCACACGCACACAGACACACACACACACACACACGCACGCACGCACACGCACGCACGCACACACGCACGCACGCACGCACACGCACGCACGTTTCAATCGCAATATCGATCTTTTTCAAGGTGTGATTTGTCTTCACTGATTTTTCCGATTCTATAGGTGTTGGACACAGAATGGGTGAGCGAGAAACAGAAATCAGTCGAGCGAAGTAACAAAAAAAATAAAAACTAAGAAGTAAGCAAGGATAGGAAAAAGGGGACTGGGACCAGCACGAAAAAACGGAAAGTGAGCAGAACAAGTTCTTCATTTTAATGGCCAGTCAGGTCGAAACAAAGACGGCAAAATTTGTGCATTTCTTTCCTCTTTTTGATTCTATTACGATAATGTGATTATAACAGAAATGCGGTACAAGGAAGACTACGAAGTGAAAAATATGCCTGGATAATACTTGTTTTTCATCAGCTCGCAAAATAAAAATTGCGGTTTTGTTTTGATCGTGTCAAAAAAGGACTCAAAATATGAAATCCTGGAAAAAGTATCTGAGTTATTGGAGATTTGAGGTAGTTTCTGTACAGCACAATCAGTGGGTTTATTCTGCCGTATGCCGACCCCCAAGTGGGAAAACATCCTGCTCTTTTTTCTTCTATTGAAAGCTACTTGAGTTGGGTAAACCGAAACAAAATGTACTGTCGTACATAGTGGGGACCTAAATATAAATTTTCTTAGTAGTTTTCTGTTCAAACGGAACTATAACAGCTACCAGAATCTAATGCGTTCACCAACATCATTCACCAGCGCACACATATTCAAGGCGACAACTCTACATTGCTAGACAAATTTATTTTCGAAGATTTGCAAGAGACATCCGGGGCAAAAGCGGCTGATATCAGCTATCAGTTGCCTATATACTTCTTGTCTAATGACGTATCACCTAAAGCATCAGTTCAGGAGTGTTGTCTTTTAAGGTTCCGGAATATCGCCGAAAGAACCTTGAAATATTTTTTTGATACACTGGCGCAAGTCAGCTGGGATGCCGTTTACACTATATTAGGTCCAGAGAAAGCATATAACTCATTTTTAAAGTCTTTAAAGACAATTATGACGAATGCATCTCATATAAAACAGGAACACGGGCACCAAAGCACAAAAACCATGGTTAACCAAAGAATGCTTACCAGGAATTCTTGTGCAAACTGCACTTTACCAATGTTTTGTGATTACTAAAGCCACAGAGGACGTCAGGAAGTTTAAAAGCTACCGAAATAAGGTGAACAACATGGTATGAAATGGGAGGAGAAACTACATAAAACGCCTATTCTATACGGAAATCCTAAGAAATACTGACCTTGTTTGTAAATGTTTGAAATTATAATAAATAAGAGCCGAAAGCCAACTATTACCGATGTAGGGTTCGGCACGCTGCCGCCGCTTTTTGTACATGTGTTACGAACATTCCGCGAGAGGAGAGTGGACTAGGCTGCGCGCCCCGTTTTGTTTCGGTTTGTTTGTTTTGTTTTAGTGCGTGCCATTGGAAGGGGAGGAGCGGCTCGAACGCCCATGCTCTTCGGTTGGTCTCCCCGTTCGTTCTTGCGTTTTCCCTTGCCACTCCAGATGGCGGGGCTCTCTCCCGACATCGACCTTGGGCTCCTGTCCCCCATCTTCCCGGAATCCTGCCTCCCGGGGGGAGAAGCCGCCGCCCATAAACAAGCGAGAACGGTCTCGGTTTCGTCGCGTGACGCGACGGGCGGTATACTAGGCCAGCACGGTTAGGAGCTGAAAGTGTCCGTTGGCCCCACACGTCTGGCGCGCCTCCGGTCCACTTGGCGGAGGATTGCGCAACCTCGTAGGGAGGAATTTCGGGGTGAGGGAAAAACCCTGACATCAGTTCTGAGCTTTCTTATTCGTTAAAACTGATGTCAGGCGGGAAGCTGTAACACAGTTCAAATTTGGCGTGTGGAAAGGGGCGCGGGATCGGGGGGAACTCGTGAAGAGACCCGCGCCCGAGGGCTTTTGTCTCGAGCTACTCGTAGCTGTCAGGCGCTCGGTCGGGCCGAGCGCGGAGGTAGCGGCCGTTGAGAGCTGGTGCCAGGCGCGCCAGTTCGACTGTTGGGACATGGTGTCCCTCGCCTCTGTGCAGGCGGTCGGCTAGGCCGGCCGTGGATAGTTTGGCCGTACTGAATCTTGTACCCATCTGTAAATAGCCTGCATAAAAGTTCATCCTTTCTCTCTGAATCGCTTCGCCTGGAAGTCACTCGCCTGGAAGTCACTTCAAAAGCCCTTCAAGCGGTGCATCCAATTGCTGGAAACCACCGGACCAACACCACCGGCACAACTTTACTACCGAGATGACGACCAATGGTAAAATGCTGTCCGAATTAGAGCTGGCAGATACTTTTAAGCATGAAATGCTTTTAGCTCCCGTTGTCGGCAGTGTGGTGACGTCACGCCGAGACCGAGAGCCAATATCCGGGCACTGAATCCCACTCACCCGGGCACTGAAATGAGAGCATCCGGGCACCGTACGAGATTTAACGAGACTCTCTAAGAGAGAGGGCCGCTTGGAGCAAGAGGGGAGCTCCAGGGCGGGAAGAGCTTTGGGCGAAAAAACTGCTTCCGCGCCGTCCCAAAGGATGGCGCTGCGGTCCCACACTCACGAATGTAAAAGACCGGCCGATGGGCCTTCAGGTCATGATGTTTTTTCCTTCGGCAGGCATATAACAGGTGTATACAACAGCGTGTATACAACACGCTCGCGGAGTATTCGAACGCGCTGCATATGCATTCTTGTCAGGCCTGCGTCTGGTCGTGTCCGCGTACGCTTCTGCATCGTCCTGGATTTCAATGCCGCCACCGTCACAGCTGCTTAAGCCGAGCAATGGAGCCTGATGAAAGGAGAGGCAGGAAGCGTCTTGCGGAAAGCGATCGCTTTGCGAGTGATACGCCGCAGCAGAAGACTGCTCGCCCCTGCCGACAACGCCATGATTACGCGGCCGCTCCCGAAAGCGACAAGGCCGCCACGGTTCGCGGCTGCCTACCTAAGCCCGCACTATTGCAGGCGATCGCTTCGACGCAACAAGAAGAGTGTGGTGTGGTGAATACTAGACTCATTTCAAGATTTTGACTAGTACCATCTACAACCAATGTGATATGCCCGTAAACATTTCATGCTTACTCTCTGATTGGTGCCGTGTGACAAAGGCCCTGATCAACTTTTTGTGTGAAACAGGCCTGAATACTCGTCTGTGACCGCCTGTGCACAACCTACATGGTTAATGACATGTGTCGGTGTTTGTATTGCTGACACCAATTTTATGAGCTTTATGTGCGTCTACTCACCGCGATGCGAATGCCAGCCAGTGTGGTGTGTGTGGTGTGTGTGTGTGTAGACATCACCCGAGAAACTCATTGTATTATGCCATCATCAGCCTTCATTCGCACTTTCCATTTCCTCCTCTTCCCTTTCCCCTGTGTGGAGTAGCAGGCCAGGGCCATGTTACCACCGGCCCACCTCTCCATCTTTCCCTCATTAAAATTCCTTTCTCTCTCTCTACTCTCGGTTACGGGAGAGGCAGAGATTTTTATTGATTTGTTTTACGTATGGCTTCTGCAAGTCCTTCTCATGCATTCCTAAAAAAAGCTCAGTGGGGGGGAGGGGGGGCGCTTTGTTGACATAAATTGCAGTAACGCGAAAGCCTTAAGCACGGTGTTGCTGATTGTGTCACTGATGTGTGGTCAAGATGTTAAGCTTCGCCTCTAAGCGTGGAACGCGTTAGCGTCTTGCAACGCTGCCAGGGAGTCCACAGAACGCCATCGCCCGTTCGGCTCTACGCTTGCTCGTCGGTAAATTGATTTTTGTGGCCAAAACAACACTACATAAGTCGCCGAGATATTTCGCGGAGCTGACGAAAGGCCATACTGCGCATGCGCGAGAAGCAGTGACGTCACACGGCGCAAAGCTGGCGCGCCACCGCCCTCACTGCGCGGGTGACTTAGAGGTGCCGCCGCCGCGCTCGTGAGTTGCGCATGCCCAGTAGCGGCGTATAGCTAGTGTTCCGGGGCCGCCGCCGCCGCTGCCGCGCGCTCTCCATCGCCTCTCTCTCTTTCCTCGTTGCTTTCGCAATCCTCCAGGTTTAAACAGAGCTAAAGCACTGTCAATTTTGATGAAAGGATATGTAGCCGTCTCGCATATCTCGGCGGACACCTGAGCCTCGCCGTAAGGGAAGGGAGGAAGGTGGGAGTGAACGAAGACACCGTATTCACTAGACGCGCCTTTGTTCATTTCAAACCGTCAAGCTGGCATGGCGGAGTGGTTAGCGTGCTCGCTTCGCACTCCGGAGGCCCTGGTTCGATTCCCCAAGTCGAATAATTTCCTACATGGTTGTATTGCGAAAGCAATACTGCTAGGACTTTTCTGCCGTCGGTGGAGGTCGTTCGTTCGCTCCGGCGCAGCTGCGGCGCACGACCACGTGACAGCGTGACGTCACGACCAGAGGAGAGCAGGGGCCCCAACTCGTCTCTTCGGCCGTAGTCGTTCCTTCGCTCGGTGCGGCGGCTACCACGTGACGGCCTCCTCGGCCCGCCGCGTGAGGGCGCTCGCTAGGAGAGGACTAAGTGATTAAATTATTTTAATCAATAAAATTAAATAATTAAATTAATTCAATTAATTATTTAATTAAAATAAAGCAAATCAATTAATTTTGCTTAATGCCGAAGAAGAATCTATGAGTAGTGCGGAACGATATAACCACAAGAGAAGCAAACGCCGTGCGGAAGAAACGCCGGAACAGAAATTAAGAAGAGCGGCTTGCTGAAAGAAGAGTGCAGTATACAGCCAAGAAGAAAGAGCAGAGCATTGTGGTGATTCGAGACGGTGACATCGTGGCACAGCGACGTGAAGAACAAGAGATGAGAGTTGGCGAGTTCGAGTCTGCTACGCGTGAATTCGAGAAACGAAACTACCAGCAGAACCAAGCGCAGCCAGGTGTTATTGCTTTCGCAATCAGCCAGGCTTAACCAAGCTAAGCCTTCCGACAATTTTTTATTTATTTATTTTACATGGAACACCATTATACCATTCCTTTAATTGGTTGTATGGTTACTAGCCAAAGTACAATCGGCCCCGTTTAAAATTCGCGCACGGTGACGTCACGACCATTTAGACCAATTGAAAAGCTTGACATTTCTGTCGACAACTGCTGACAACGATGAGGCATTAAAGGCTTCCGCCTTAATATAAGGGACGAATAATTTGTGAGAGTGCATTCCTAAGACCCGTCAACCGAGACGAACGTATTGAGACGGTCCTGTGAGTAAAAAATAGCTGCAGCTGTGATGTAGACGGTCTTCAGATTCAGCCGATGAAGTATGCATTATAAATAATTGCGTCACATTTTTAATCGATTATGAATCTACTATCCTCATCAGGTATTTTCTCAAAAGTGTTGCAGACTGCCAAACTGGCTGTAATATTCAATAGTGGCGACAAAAAATTGGCGGGGGCTTAGCTTTGGTTAAGCCTCGTAGGTTGCGAGCAAAAGCGCAGCGCCTCCAACTGAAGGAACGCAGTGCGCCGCGTCTACAAGTCACGCGTGGCTACCGGCCGCCGCTGCGAGACGACTCAAAGCGTCTTCGGTAATTTTTTTAATATTCGGTAATTATTTTATATTGAGAGAAAGAAAACATAATCTACAGCTGGTATGATGTTACAGCGGCAGTAGCGCCACAGGTGCGCAGCGCGGCGTAACTGCAGCCGGGCTATCTGAAGGAGCGAGTTGGTCGCCCATATTCACTGCGGCCGGGTCACGCGAAGGCTTGAAAGTCCGAGTAGTATTGCTTGTTTAGAAAAAAAATTATTTACATATGTACACATGCCAATGTTACCAGATACATTCACATTTACAAGAACACATGACATTAAGCACGTAAGGCGAGCCAATTAAAGAGGTACCATAAACATCTCTAAGTAACTAACAGGAATGGGCTATGTAAAACAGGATATCATATATACCTTTTGGCAGAAGAGCAACAAGGCAATAATTTGACATTGAAACATTGAAAAGGAGACCTTAGCGTCAGTTTGGCCTAAAAACCAGGACAAGACGACCGTTATTTACAGAAATCAATGGGCATGACCATTGCCGGAGAGACTCTTCCTCACCCAAGAAAAAGAGTTCCTCGGACAAAAAACTGATCAGCTCCCGTCGGAGACGGCCGAGAATTGGCCACACAGCGCGGCATCGAAAGCCACTAGCGACCGCAGCGCATCGACTGCGCCATAAACTAAAAATGGCTGAGGCTTAGCTAAGGTTAAGCCTAGTCAGATGCGAAGCATATTGATGGCTAGGCTTGGTAATACATGGCTTTCCTTGGTTGAATACTTGGTCATTTTAATACCACTAGAAGCCTTCGTCGTGGGGTAAGACAACGGCATGGCTACAGCGGAACGCCGACTAACCCCGAGACGCGCGTTGGGTGAGCGCCTGGATTTCCACAGAAGCCGCGACCGCCTGCCCGGTGGAGCAAGCGTTTCACGTACACCGAGTGTGAACGCGCGTTCGAAATGCGCTGGAATGCCGCTCGAGGACATTCCGGCGTCTGTGCGATGGCATCGTTCTCCCTCTCCCAGCGCGTGACGGCGATCTGTCGTGACGTCATCGTGTCACGTGGTGTGGCATCATCGTGTCGCGTAATTTGGAGGCGCATGCACAACCACAGCGACGGCGCGAGGTGGGCCCCCGTTTCTCTACTGTCGTGACGTCATCGTGTCACGTGGTGTGACGTCATGTATCACGTGATTTGGAGGCGCATAACCACGGTGAAGGGCTGAAGTGGTAGCTAAAGTAGTATGCAAAACGGCCGCTGGGGAAGCAGCCGCGGGAAACGAAGCACGAAATGCCCTGCCCACGGAATCCCGCATGAACCGCGGGCCAGAAGACACGCGCTACAACACAGGTGACTGTAGCGTGGCGATTAGATTCCGGGAGCGGGCAATTCGGACAGGTACTGGAGCGTAACACACCCCACCGCTCTAACCGACCACAAGTAGGGAGCACTGCCCAGCCATGTTTCCAGACGAAGTCACGTAGATGGTCTGGGAGAGGTGTCGACGATAAACGCGCACACTGAACGCGCCCACTGAACGCGGCGCATAGGTGAGCGGCGAGACGCCGGCACAACAGGCAATACCGAGCCCATAATGTCCACCACACGGTCTGCAACGATGTTGACAGGTGCTACTGCTCTTACATGCCTGTAAAAGGCCACTGATAAAGCGTAGAAAGCGGTAGGTTGCTCTGACTGGGGTCCATGATTAACAGGGGTCGCCGGATCCAAAAAACGCAAAGAAGGGCCCAAAAAGTACCGAGCCAGGATTCGCTCCGGAGACGCGTTTCCTAGCAGGATACGCAAAATACTATTCAACGCTAGCAGCGAGGACGTGACAGACAAATTTGGAAAGGCAAAACTTCCTCTCTCCTGTGGTTGTCCAAGAACAGCACGGGCCACAATCTCGGTTCCTCCTAACCAAAAAAACGAAAAAACTGTAGTCTGCACTCGCCTTATGACACGGAGGGGTGGTTTAACAGTGTAGCAGAGGTACCAGAAGGCACCGTGCATGACGGTCTGAACAAGGTAGCGCCTCTCAAGCAGAGGCAAGTCGAATGTCTGCGCCCTTCGCACACGAGCTTTAATGTCTTCGACGACCATCCCATATTCCAGCACAGTCGTAGGTCACACCTAAAATGCGCATCTGCGCGCACCACTGCAAAGGTATTGAAGATGTAATACGAGTCTGGGTAGATGTAACACGAGGGTGAAATATAGCTGTCCAGGAAGTGTACTGTGTTTTTCAAGGAAGAATTTCAAGAATTTGCAAGAATAGGCTGTTTGGGGTAACAATATGGCTTCCGCGGAATACTATTATCAGTTTGGCTTGGTTGGCTTTACGGGTTTAACGTCCCAGCGACTCAGCGACTCAGGCTGAGAGACGCCGTATTGAAGGGCTCCGGAAATTTCGACCACCTGGGGTTCTTTAACGTGCACTTGCATATTGGCGGACACCGCAAAGCCGGTGAAGTGCCGTAAGTAGTAAGCTGGTTAACTTTCAACTATAACAGATAGGCAACCGATTGCAATTAGAGATTTGTAACCAGTCGTTCGTAGTAGCCGTATTAGCTTTACAGTTTCGAAAACGAGATTACCCTAACCGCTGTGGCTCGACAAAATTTAACTGCATCGTGCGTAATTGCGCTTTCGAAAGCATGCCGGCAAACCTCCAGTGCACGTAACTAGTTTGGTTTAGGTTTGGTTTATTGGACTTTAACGTCCCAAACCGACTCAGGTTATGAGGGACGCTCTAGTGAAGGGCTCCGGAAATTTCGACCACCTGGGGTTCTTTAGCGTGCACTGACATCGCACAGTACACGGGCCTCAAGAATTTCGCCTCCATCGGAATTCGACCGCCGCGGCCGGGATCGAACCCGCGTCTTTCGGGTGAGTAGCCGAGCGCCATAACCACGGAGTCACCGCGGCGTGTCGCACATAACTAGTAGAAAAGAGAAAATTTTGTTGAGTGGCAACACCAGGTATGATCTCGTTTTCGAAAGTCCAACGACTGGCTACAGCTCTAATTGCAACTAGGCTCGTAGCACTACCAGTTAAAGTGTGAATCATTAAAAATTAATTAACCAGCTGTACACCTAAGACCATTCATCGGTTTTTCTGGCGTCCGTCAACGCTGCTAATACTACGCCGCAAAAGCAAAAGACAGAAAAAATGAACTTTTGACATTCTATTAGTGTTCGCGGAAACACCCGGTACAAGCAAAGTGTGAAAGGAGAAATGTATCCATGGATTTGTTTCTCACTTAAGCTTTTACCAACCCTCCGCCCCGAGGTCGTTATTGTAGGAGCGTATATTAAACCAATAAGAGACGGATAAGTGCAACAGTGCTCATTTTCTGAACGCCGTAACAAATAAGGACAGAAGTACAGTTAAATCAACGCAGGAGCTGTCCTTACACTTTGACTGTCATGAAAGAGTGTTCTGTGATCGCAGGTACACTGGATTTGTTTCTTTTTTTGATGGCTGCGAATAGTTGCTTTTTTTTTCTGGCCCTCGCATGCAAAACTGTCAGCAGTTAAGAAAAAAAATTCAAAAGGCCTTCAGGAGCAATTTTACAAGAAGGCACACAGTGTTTTTCATAGATGATTTAAAAAATGCGCAAGGAAGGCGTGATAGAACAAAACGTTTCCACGAGTACTGCCGTCATGTCAAAGCAGGGAATTGAGAGCTAAATTTTGTCTACAGTAATGCACGTGGCATTTCAGTTCACTCATTGGTAAGCGCCAACATGCATGACATATTACGCAGCAATATGAAGAAGCGCAATTGCTCTGGTGACTGGTATGGACTAGTTACATGCAGATATATACGTAGGCTCGCAGTGTGCACTAAAAATTCAGATCTAGCGTAAGGATTCTGCGTTGTTCAATGATTTAAACAAGCACGTAAACAGTTACTATACTTTCGGTCGATTAACGAAAAGTGCTCCACGCGAAGGAGTAGATATCGCCTGCTGGATCAGCGCCGTTTGCACATATACACCAATAGCGCGTAAGAAGGGGAACAACCGAGTCTGGGCTGAAGAAAAATAAAAAAAAATATCAGGTTCCGTACGGACGTTTTCCTGCGGTGACACAGTGCGAAATGTGTGTAAGTGTTTTCAGAGTCTCCTAGGTGGCATCACAATTGAAGAGCGCTCCCCTGTGCCATTGCGCTACTGCATGCCCGTCTTGGCGATGGCCTCCAGGAGCGGGGAGTCCTTCTCTTGTCCGGGCGGACTGCAGGAGGCCTCGAAGTCATCCAGCAGGATGTCATACACTGCCACGTCGGTGCCTCCCATCTTCCAGTTGTACGAGTTGCGCATGCGCGCTGTCAACTCTTCGGGACCGGCGAACAGCGCCACCTGGATGGAGGACGTAAGTTATGGACCGTAGTTTAAATCCAACAGCAAAGAAGCAGTGCACCGTAAAAGCTACAGCAGCTCCTGCGTCTGTTCAGTTCTTCACCCATTCTTAGGGGATGGGCGGAGAGACGCAGCTATAATCGATTTAAGGATTGTAGAGTTAGCGAAACACTTATTGTTTAAAATGAGTAGTTTTGGGTTCGTGTGTGAACGCGCAGCTCCTAATGCCACTGTACACGAGTCACGTATTAACCTGCACCAGATTTGTTCTCGGTGTGCCAGATTGGTGAAACTATTGTAGGACACTGTCTACAAGAATAAACGACTCCTCACGTAATCGTTGACAGCTGCTCCAATTGAAAACGACTCCCAGACAAGAGCATTGCATTAATAGCCAAGAAGTTTGTTAAAAACAGGCACTAAATGGCGGGCGTTGCTGTATATTTCGATCGCAACGCCACGATTCAACGATTAACCGTGGCAGCGATCACCGCAAGACCGCCACAGACTTACAAGACGGCGTAGAAGATACAGCGGAGCATGCAGGTTCCATCACACCTGCAGGCAATTCGGCCAATTCTCTCGACACAGCGCGAGCCAATAATTCTTTCCTACAATTCGGCGTCCCGTGATCTATTACTGACGAATGTTGATGCAGCACAAGTGACTAAAGCTAAAAGCTTCTGCAAGTACAACCAGGCTGCGCGGCAAGCATTGCAGCGGTGATGGCAGAGACCAGGTCACGTGACACACGCGACCTGCAGAGGTGGCCTCAGCTGTGCGCTCTCCCCGGCGCGTTGTTTCGAAGAGCCAGCTGCGCAAGCAGCATTTGTAGAGCTTTAGCATATAGCGCTAACCGCATTTCAGAAAATTTAAAACGTGATATGCAATCAATATTAGGCAAGAATAAGTCTGTTTGGAACAAAGGCAGAACTGTTGTAAAATTAGCATATAAAAATTTTGCTCACCAGCTTAAACCAGTCCCATGAAACTGAACGACAACGATTAAATTCTTTTGTGGCATTCGCGAACAATTGATCTGGGTCTCTACGAACTCATCCCATCCAGTGAAAGAGGCGGCCCACAATTATGCCCGAGGATTCGTCGACCGGGATGTGGTGTCGCCCGTCTTGCGGACGGCGAGAGATCATATGGTTACATTTCATGACATAACCATGCCCTACCGCTTAGGTCGACTTCTGTATCCTCCCGCACATAGCTCTCTCATCAAACCCCAAGAGGTTGTGTGGAGGCAACCCCTAACGAACACCACCCCAACCCCGCGATATGCCCGAATATATATATACTGTATTGTGCGTTTCTATCGTAAAGATTTTCAAAAGTTTTCTTACCTCAACCGCTGGCTCGTTTGCAGTGAAACTGCACACAGAGCTTGCGTATTATGGTAACTTTTGTATCATAGCAAGTTTTACAACGGTAGTTACTTAGTTGAGCCGTGCATGATACAAAAGCGTAATCGTCTGCGTCGAGATCTGCGAACCGAAACCCAAAATACCGGTTTTTTTGCTGAAGGGCGGGAGTAGCGCCATCTGTCTTCTGCAGTGGAAAGCGTCACAAGGCGCCAAGGCGAGCGTTGCAAAGAGCGCGGGCCCTTTGAATACGCCGTTCCGGCCTTTTCGTCTGCTTGAACTGAAGCGCTTCGAATATTTTCGACCAACCGAGCGGAAAAAATGACAGAAACAACTACTGTAACGAGGCTGTGCCATTAAAAGAATATTGTTTGACGTCTTTTTTTTTTCGTCCAATGACTTTATCCAATTCAACTTATATTGTCTGCTTTCGTGGCTCTCGTAAAGCGTCGAAGGACGATGTCGCGAAGTCCTGAGCTGTGTTTTTCTTGTTTAATTTCGGTGTGGAAGACAGATGGCGCTACTGACGCCCTTGAGCAAAAACTCGGTGTTTTGGGTTTTGGTTCTCCGATCTCGACGCAGACGATTACGCTTTTGAATCATGCACGGCTCAACTAAGTAAGTACCGTTGTAAAACTTGCTATGATACAAAAGTTACCATAATACGAAAGCTCTGTGTGCAGTTTCACCGCAAACGAGGCAGCGGTTGAGGTAAGAAAAATTTTCAAAGTCTTTACGATAAAAAACGCATGATACTGTATGCCCGTATATATATATGCTCGATATATGCCTGGGGTCTACTCCCCTTGCTGTGTGGCCAACATGCCACTCTATTCCACATACTCTGGGCTTGCCCTCGGGAATCCCCTCCTCGAGGTTTGCAGCTCTCGAATCCTGACCAGTGGGAGGCCGCATTGCTCAGTTCCGGCTCGGACATAAAGATCCAGGTTGTGGCAAGAGCCCTAGAAGTCGCCGAACGTCATGGGCTCATGGCCAATTGATGAGGCTATAAACCCACACGATCTGGTACTTTTCGCTGAAATAAAATTTACCCTCCTCCTCCTCCTCGCAAACACTGGTTTTACTATGCTGCAGCAGTAATTTTTGTAACTAAAAGACCGGTATTTAAACTTTAGTAGCGGGCACGGTACTTCTTACACCGTGGTAGCGGGTTTTGCTGTAATAGCGGGCATTTTGTTGCACTGCAATTAATTGTAGCTGGTAGTAATGTGAGGCTTGGTACTTACCTTCACATTTCACTACTATTTAGAATATGCTTATCGGTAAGGCCAGAAAAAGAAGTTGTATCAACGCCACAGTGAAGCTGTGCATAAGAGTGGTCGCGTGGAGCAGATCAGCATTCTGCACTTTCTGGTTAGTGCAGTTCATGGCACAGAAACGCCGCTCGCCGCAAAAAACAGCCACGGCACCCACAGCGCACCTGGCCGATGGCCTCACCTCTTTGTGGTGCGCAGTAGTTCTTCCCTCCACCCAAGCACACTCCGAGTCGAATGCCTTCTTGGACAGCAGGCAGACTCGATCGTAGCTCGTCCTGTTCGGTTCTACCGTGGCTAAGTTGTTGAAGACGTCGGCCGGAACAGCCGGGTCCATCAGCTGGGGCACGTTGGTGGTCGGAGCCACATGGAATACGTCGGCTCCGAGCTGCAGGGAAACATTCGGCCCTAGGTGGTCGGCAAGACAAACGGACAGAAAATGCAACGCGCGCAGTTCATCTGTAGAGTGCCCGGTCCAGCTTCATTTATACCGAGATTGAATTTGGAATTTATTCACAGCGCATCACATAAAGGTGTATACAACACTTGAAGCATGAGGAAAAAGCTGTATCTAGGGCGGCTAGCCACAAGCCTGACGCTTCCATAGTGACATCACGCAGCAGTGGTGAAAAAGCTCAGGAGCAAAAGAAAAAGAGAAAACAACGCTTACAAGAACAATATTAATAATAATCCAAGTACAAAGAATACAGGTCGATATATCACGGAAGATAGCGACACGTACAGAATAACGCAAAACTGACCAAATAACAGAAAACTAAAATACACAAAACTATATCCTATACAAAAAACACATCTCAGAAAGGCGAGCTATCAGGGACGTTTCGCAGCGCTTCCCCCACCACTTGTTGCGAACAAGCGACCGCATAGCAGGCCACAGTTTATCACTACCAGATCGAGCAGGAGGTTACTACGGATGCCATAGGATTCGAATTTCCACATCTGCTTCCTTATTCATTAACTTTTGCACGCTGCAATTTTACCAGAAATACATCGTGGATACCGTCCGCTTCACAGGAACTTCCTTGTAAGCCTACCGAGGTAAAAACCCCAGGCTATGCCATTACAGAAACTTGAATGCTACTATAAAATGGTGACCTTCCTAGGCCCAAGAAGCCTCAGTCGGGCGCGCCCGGGCAGTGGCCACCGGCAGTGGGGTCCCAAACCAGGGACCTCTATCTAGGGCTTGTAAAGATCGGTCCCTTACGGGCTGATCCAAAGATACCTCTCGTTCCTTCTAAATAAATATTTTCCCCACCACCATCTCCCACTACAATCCCAAATTGCCAAGTGTATGATTCGCGGGTCGGGACTCCCTCCTGATTGTGGGCGATTTCAACGCTCTCGCTTGGGTGTGGGGTTACTGCCGTGAAGAGAAGCGGGGACGCAAGTTGGCGGAGCTTGCGTCAACGCTGGGCCTCACTCTCCACGCTGACCCAGTCCACCCAACTCGTATAGGCAACTCCGTGACTACGGATACATGTCCGGATTTGACCTTCACCCGCAACATTCAGGATGCAGACTGGGTCAACACCGAGGAAACCTTCGGCAGCGACCACTGCCTTCCGAACACTACGATTAAGACCCATCTTTTCGCGCGACCAACAATACAAGCCCGACTCCATGACTGGACCAAGTTCAGGCAAAATTATAACACAGTGACACTCATACATGAGCAAGGCTACCAGTCTAGGTCCAAACAATTGGTCTCTAGCCTTCGCTCCTCCGAAACTCAAATTCAGCTCTGAGAGGCGGTCTCGGATGTGGACAACCACCTGCTTCACATCTGGGAGGCCTGGCATTCCCTTGTCTGTCGGTGGCACCGGCAAAAGCACAACCAGAAACTTAAATCTCGGATCGCCGAGCTCACTCAACGAGTGGCTGAGTATGCGGCCCAACTCGCCGACTCCAACTGGGTGGCCCGATGCAAAATGGCAGCGCGGCAGATGTCAAGCCGAAACACGCGGCGACTGTCTAGCGCCCTAATTGACCCAACGCAAACGCGCACGGAAACTCAAAAACATCTCCAAGAGCAATACACAGCTTTCAGGGCAACACAACTCAGGTGGCGCACGAGCTCCGGGACCAGTTGTTGTGCACCACCCAGAAACCCCGCGGGCCAGCGTACTCTTATGAAGGCTCTGAGAACCTTGAGCTGGATCCAGCGTTCCAGCTGCTTTACCTGATGGCGGCCTTGGCAAAAATGAAACGTGGCACAGCTCCGGGTTGGGACAAAATTATAGTCGAATTGTTAGCCGACCTCCCTGACCCGGCATACCTCTCTTTATTGAATTACATTAGCTCAATCTGGCTTGGGCAGGTGCCACTCCCCATCGACTGGAAGACCATGCTGGCCACTTTCATTCCAGAAGCTGGCAAAGCCATCAACACGGACAACCTCCACCCCATCTCTCTGACTTCTTGTGTGGGCAAACTCATGAAGACGATGGTATGCGACACGTTGTCCGAGTTCATGGAATCCAAACACCTTTTCGCCGACACTATGTTCGGGTGTCGCCCACACAGATCTGCACAGGATGTCCTGCTACAACTCAATCGGGCTGTCTTCGACCAAGTCGAATGCCCCACAATGAAATGGTCGTACTCGCCTTGGATTTGAAGGGAGCATTCGACAACGTTACATACGAGATCATACTCATCTACTTCTCTCAAACTAACTGCTGTAGAAACGCCTTTCAATACTTCGGCAGGTTTTGACCAAGAGACAATACTAGGCTCGAATCCAGGATAAGGAACATGGCCCTTCTCATTTAGGAACCAGGGGTACACTACAGGGTGCGGTGCTCTCCCCTGTTATTTAATCTGGCTATGATGAACCTACCTGCCCTACTGGGCACTGTCGCCGGTGTGTAGCATGCGCTGTACGCCGATGATATCACCCATGTGGACCACACAGGGTTCCCTCGGAGAAACTGAAGCCAACCTATAGGAGGCGGCGACCATAGTGGACCGCTATGCTCGCCGCTGCGGCCTCTAATGCTCCAAAAAGAAGTCTTAATTTGAGCACTACGCCCCTCACCAAAGTGCACAGGCAAAATTTCATTGCCTCTTGAGACAGGTCCAATCACTAAAAGTATAGAAGACCAGGAAATGGGGCTAACTCCGTCAATTGGGGACTAGGTTGGCCGCTTAGTCCTCCGGCTTTCCAAAAGCGCGGGGGGTTACGATGTAAGGACGCCTTGCTGCTGGCCCTTGCATTTGTAACCAGTAGAATTCTATATTCGACTCCGTACCTCCACCTGCGGAACAAGACGAAGATGCACTCGAAGTCATCCTCTGCAAAATTATTAAGCGGGCTCTGGACCTCCCCGCGAATACCTCCAACAAGGGCCTCCTGGGGATGGGCATGGCGAACACCTTTCGGGAGCTCCGGGAAGACAACTTGACCAATCAATACACACGTCTCTTGAAAACATCGTCGGGTCGACGGCTTCGTGCCCGACTACATATCCAATACACCACTCTCATGGAAGAGCGCGTACATATCCCATTCCAGGGGAGATGCGCCCTCCACGTGCGCCCTCTTCCTGCGCACATGAACCGTGAGGACCTTAATGGCCGGCTCCTGGCACGGGCGGAAGCCCTGGCCCACCACTAAGGATCTAAACCCGGCGTGTTCTACGTGCATGCCTCCGGCCCCCACCATGGGGGATGGTACACGGCCGGAGTGGTCCAGAAATTCCAAACAGTGAACGGCCTTACTTCCCGATCCCGTGAGATAACACACGCAGAGGAAGTAGTCAATGCGTTGGGTGCATCCGATCCTACTTAGAAAACAATTATTTCCGACTCCCGAGGGGCCTGTCGGAACGTCAAGCATGGCCGTGTTCCGCACCTAGCCTACCACTTTCTCCAAAACAGCGTCTACATCGAGGACCCCGTTCACCGGCGTATCGTTTCTGCACCTGCTCACATGGGCCTCTCTCTTACCGGACATTCCCCTCCGACCCCGACGATCAGGAACTCGAATTTACTCCAGCTTACTTCTTCCAAAGACATTGTTTCGCTTTATCATTTTAGCCATGGTCTTTATCCCCACCCGTGTAAAGGTCTCTCAAAGGCAGAGGAGCGGCTTCTGCTTCGCCTGTGTACTAGTACTTTGCTGTGCCCGGCAGCTCTCACTTGGTTTGGTTTGGTTTATGGGGTTTAACGTCCCAAAGCGACTAAGGCTATGAGAGACACCGTAGTGGAGGGCTCCGGAAATTTCGGACCCTTCTTTCTTGGGCAGCTGTCCGCACTGTGTAGAGAAGTCTTCGGACATCTACCACATGGCGTGGGCCTGCCCCTCCAACCCTGCTATCCCCCTTCACCCCAACCCAACCCGGGAGGACTGGGAGGCGACCCTGCTCGGCTGCTCTTACCTGCGGGCCCAACGGGCCTTGGTCGGGCGAGCCCGGGCGGTGACCGGCGCCACGGGGTCCCAACTAGGGACCTCCACCGAATACTTGTATGGGCGGGCCCACTCTGGGTCAGCTCGGTCATAACCTCCTTAAGTGTATCCGTATATATGTTTTACAGCACCACCGCCCACCAAAATCTTGCTAAACCTCACAAAAGTCCTCCAAAGCCATTCATCCTGAAAGCAGGAGCAACAACTCTCATTCAAAATCAATAAAAGGACCAAACAAATCAACCATGCCTTCCCGTAAACACATCGGGGAAGCCACACCACATAATAAAGGAAAGCGTGGACCCCCGCGGTGGCGCAGTGGTTGACGCGCTCGGCTACTGAGCCGCAGTTTTCAGGTTCCGACCCGGGCGCAGCTGCAGCGTTTCTATGGAGACGAAACACAAAAGCCGCCCAAGGGCTGCGCGACGTCGGTGGTCGTGAAACATCTCCAGGTGGCCGAAGTTATTCTGGAACCCTCCCCTACTGCCCTTCTTTCTTCCTTCCTTCCTTTCTTTCTTTCTTTTTCTTTCTTTCTTTCTTTCTTTCTTTCTTTCTTTCTTTCTTTCTTTCTTTCTTTCTTTCTTTCTTTCTTTCTTCCTTTCTTTCTTTCTTTCTTTCTTTCTTTCTTTCTTTCCTTCTTTCTTCCTTTCGTTCTTTCTTTCTTTCTTTCTTTCTTTCTTTCTTCCTTTCGTTCTTTCTTTCTTTCTTTCTTTCTTTCTTTCTTTCTTTCTTTATCTCTCTCTCTCTCTTTCTTTCTTTCTTCCTTTCTTTCTTTCTTTCTTTCTTTCCTTCTTTCTTTCTTTCTTTCTTTCTTTCTTCCTTTCTTTCTTTCTTTCTTTGTTTCCTTCTTTCTTTCCTTCTTTCTTTCTTTCTTTCTTTCTTTCTTTCTTTCTTTCTTTCTTTCTTTCTTTCTTCCTTTCTTTCTTTCTTTCTTTCTTCCTTTCTGCCTTTCTTTCTCTGTTTCCTTCTTTCCTTCTTTCTTCCTTTCTTTCTTACTTTCTTTCTTTCTTCCTTTCTTTCTTTCTTTCTTTCTTTCTTTCTTCCTTTCTTTCTTTCTTTCTCTCTTTCTTTCTTCCTTTCTTTCTTTCTTTCTTTCTTTCTTTCTTCCTTCCTTTCTTCCTTACTTCCTTTCTTTCTTTCTTTCTTTCTTCCTTCCTTCCTTCCTTCCTTCCTTTCTTTCTTTCTTTCTTTCTTTCTTCCTTCGTTTCTTCCTTTCTTTCTTTCTTTCACTCCCTCCTCTCTCCCTTTCTATTAAGCTCTGTTCCGGATTCCACCGAGATGTGAAACAGTTACTGCGTCATTTGATTTCCTCAAAGAATAATTTTTTTCGACGCAGGGTTCTTGCACACGCCTCAGTACGCCCAGTCGTACAAACACTGCGGCAACCAAAGGCCAAAGAAAAACCGCTCTCTGCTCTCGAGGCTTCACTCCACCATTTCCTATGATCACCCGTCAGTTTTTCTTTGCTCTTCTATCATTAACATATTTATGGATTTCCCCCATTGTGCTTTAAATTGATGAGCTTTCCTTGCGTTCCATTTTATTCCTTTTGGCTCTTAGGCTTTTTCCGCACTCTCCGCAACACCGCACAGCTATTAAAGGTAAATGAATTCTAGCGAGGCAGTTAGGCCGACAACTTCGATGGAGACAAGAAGACAATCTTTGCTCGCAGTGCAGACTAGGAGCCCGTCCTGGTTAGGCAACCCTCAGCGAAAACTAATACGTTTGGAATATAAGGTGGGCTATTTAAATTGTATTTTATACATATTTTGTATACATGAATGCAGTAAAAACATGTAGTAAATACGTTCCTCAAAGTTAATGCTTGGTGTTCGAAATATATTCTTAAAATACGCCAAAAATACCTTACTTGAAGCATACTTCCAGTAATTTTCAAATACGCGAAAAAATATGTATGCAGTTTTAGCATATTGTCAATGTATTAAAAGTGTATTTCGTAAATATTAAAATAATTCATCCGAACTATACTTCAGTTCTAAAAAAACGGGCAGTCCTTTTAAACGTATTTGCAGCGCACTTCTAGCGGTCATTGAGCAGTCGACTGCTCGAAATCGTGTCTCAGGAAATGACATTTGCGAGCTTTAAATTTATTGGGGTGTACTTCAGTAAATACGCAATTAATTCGTCCAAAGAATACTTAAATTCCAGCCAATTGGCAGTCCGCATTATCATATTTGCAGCATAGCCAATTGGCAGTCCGCATTATCATATTTGCAGCACACTTCAAGCTGCCGTTGAACAATGTAATGCTCGAAATCGAGTTTCAAGAAATCGCATTTTGGTGTTGGCGATATATTTAAAGTGTACTTTTGTAAATACGCAATTAATCCGTCCAAGTATACTTAAACTCTAACAAATGAGCAGTCCGCATAAACATATTTGCAGTACACTTCAAGCTACCGTGGAACAATCTAGGGCTCGAAATGACGTTTCCGGGATGAGTGAAAACTCTCCCTTTCCTGTCGTCCTTTCGTTTATGGTAACTTCTAGCAGGAAGGTAATCACCTTATTTACACTACATGCGGAGAACGTGATAGCATTATACCGGCAAAGCGCCTTGGGTACTTGCAGGCCCGAATATGCCAGTGAAAAGGACTCCGACTGGCAATGCCGACCGGCTCCCTTAGACGCCCGTGTACCTGTTAGGTGACAGTTCATCTCCTGAACTATGCCTGACGCAAGTTTCAACTAGCAGTTCGTTTCCAGATCGGCCCCAGATTCGAAAGCGACCAGTGTGGCTCTTCTGCAAAAAAGCTGTAAGAATTATTTCAAATGAACCCAATGACGCCCACACAAAACCTCTTTTTGATGACCTTAGATTACAACCATTACCAAACCTGTTCAATGCACTTCTGTTAAAACGTCATCATGCCTTTCATCTAAATAATGACCCTTTCCTTGAAAACCTTGCGACCCTGTCTCCGTTTGCGAAAGCATATAGCACACGAAGCAGTCAGACATGGAAGATTCCTCACACCCGTACTAACTATGGCCGCCAAATGCTGATGTACACACTACCACATGCTCTTAACTCTTCTGATAACACCTCCAAGTCACCTCCAAGAAATTAACACTTACAATTATGAACCCGCGATGTTAGCCCTATCACTTAACATGTTTTTATGATATGTAAAGCCGTCGCCATATATATATTGCTTTTCTTTATATCGCTATCACTTTTTGTCCCCTGCTGTATTGCTTTGTGAACGGGGTGCTAGCCTTTGTCAAGCCGTTACAGGCTTTTTGCTAGCACCCCGTTGCATCACGAGTTCTGTAACATTGTTGATGCTAAATAAAAATAAATTTGAATTTTGATTTGGGGGCCCACAGTCTTTGCGCAAAAAACGCCTCACCGGGCAAGATAGTGCGTCGTCTCTCCGTGGTTATCTATAAGACAAGCCAAGTATGGCACTTGCCGGAGCACTTCTTGTTTGCTGCGTCACTTTCGTCAGCATTTGCTGTGTGTAGGTATCTTTGCCATTCCCATTCCGTAACGTGACCTTGTAATCACGCGTGTACTCATGTATTTGCTCCTTATGCTTATAGCCGGGTCAATTTGTTAAGCAGCTGAGCCATTCACCCTTCTCATTCTGTGATGTCGACCAGTAGACCCTTTAAACCTGAATATATTCTGAATGTATTAATATACATTTTTAGTCTATTTCTAATCTAATATAATGTATTCAATGTATGTTCTTAGTATATTTTTAATGCATTATAAATACAGTAAGCTGGCTAAAATGTACCTTTCACGTATTTTCAAGAACGTTCAAAATATTATTCCTAGAATACTTAGAGAGCATTCGTATTGCAGTTTAAGCATAGGGACAAAAATGCGAAATACATATGAAATTAATACAATGTTTGAAATGCATCTCTAGCACACCCTCTTTTTCGCTCAGGGAAATCATCTACCACTCAGGTTTTCCAACAACAGCAGTCTACCGGAAACAACGCCTTAGAGAGTACACAAATCCCAGAAAAGCTGCAAGTGGGTAGTGTACACAATCATGCGCAAAGGCCTCAAGCCTCCCGATCAACGCCGCCAGGTGAATATCTTGATGGCTGTTATTAATGTGAAAGCATGATATGGATTGTCGGCAACGAAACCGGGCGTTGACGGCGTCACCGGTGGTCCTAATAATCTCTGGTGGCGTCATCATGCTGTCAATGAAATATAAATTTCTTGCGAAGCTGCCGGAAACTGAAGCCAGGACTACGAGGCAAGTACACAACCCAATGGAAAGAAAAGCGCTTTGCATCTTCCGCAACAAAGGTGAACTTAGTATACGCGCTGTCTTACGAGTGTCTCTTAAACTTGACATGCGCTATTGGAAAGGAAGAAAAAATGAAACAATTATTAAGGAATAGAATGAGAATAAAAACAAAAAGTATGCTTTCGTGTTCAAAGCACGCCAGAAGTCTTAAACTCCGTCCATGATTTTTTCCGTTTAAAAACCCTGGCGTCTCCCCCTGTTCTCACTGCTTTGCACTTCTTGACATGGTGGGAAGAAAAATAATTTTGAAGGTCATTTTGTTAGGAGCATTTAAAAAGTATTCCGACTTGGTACATTCCATGTCTTATTAACGATGAAAAGAGAATAAATATATTTATTCTCTTGTTATCATTAATAAGATTTGGAATGTACCAAGTCAGAATACTAATGATACTAATGATAGAGGCAATAAAATTTAAAAATGATCAGTAAGAGCAAGCCTTATTCCTTCTAGGGAAGAACTGGTTTGTCGTAACGATTTCTTACGCTTGGGACCAATTCTAAAAGCTTTATCTGTCAGTCTTAGTGCAAAATGGTGCGACAGGTCATTTGGAGAAGTAGCCGTCCAAAGAAAAATGAACCTCATAGGGGTTATCCAGAGGAATTTTATGCTTATAATTTTTGACGTCCCTACTCACCACAAAATAAATAAAATGAACATCAGTTTACTAGAATGAGTACTCCCGAGCTTTGGATTGATAACTAAGCGCTGATCTACTACGCCAGCAGACCAAACGGTCCAAGGCTGACAACGATGGCGTCAGAATATGAGGCCGAGTTCCTCGGGTATACCGTTCGCATATTTAGCAAAATATTGGTGTTTTCAGCAAAGCATGCGGATTTTACGGTCATGTTCCATGTAACCTTCCTAAGCATTAAGGCTGAAGCATTGCGGCTGTAAGGAGTTACAGGCAGTTCCACACTAGGGCTCCTTATAAAGAAAAGGCCATGGCTTGGTTTTCACGTTTTTTTTTTTAGTTTCGCAGAACTAGCGATGACCAGAAATTACGTGCTTTCTGATTTCATTTCCATTGTTTTTACCGATGTTTCCATTTAATCACAAAAGCTTTTTAACTTACGGCAACGAAAAGAAGTACGTATTTGCCCTCCAGGGACAACTTTTACATTTCAAGCACACGGAAAACGGGCATCGAGTAACTGCGTACCCCGATGCTGTAGGCGAACTTGGAAGCGTGGTGAGTATTCCCCGTTGCTTTCTCCACATCCTCCTGGATCTGGAAGAAGGCGGCCGCAGCTAATTCACTCCGTCCGCTGCAGTCGAGCGCGTCCTGGAGAAATGAGACAGCCGCAGCCATTACGCATCAGCTGACACAATGATAGGTACGACGGCTAGACACAGCACTTCTCGGTGAAACGTTGCACTGTAAGACGGCTTGTTTTTATAGTTAAACATCGTAGATATCTGCCCCGGAAGATTCTGTGGCATCCACCGATGCTCTTTGCACACCCGTGCACATAACCTCATAGGCGCCGTTTCGTTTTCATGTCGTCCGCGGCCCCGACCGCCGTCGGATGCCTTTGAGAAGAGGATATTTGTTAAATGTGCGAACCAAAGAAAAAATTAATATGAAATCTCCCAACACCGTTAGAAGACAGGCAGAACCGCCAGTAGGCTCTACAGTGGCAGCAATGGTAGCAACGCCAGACGAAAAAGCACATAAAATAAATGGTGCAAAGCAAACGGATCTTATGATAGCAGTAATAAACACCTCCAAGATACACTGTAGGCATGAGAATACCTTCATTTTCGGGAAGAAGTTGGTAATGTTAATTCACGCACAATCACAATTTAAGATTGCTTAATTGAATTCTTCAAATGCAACACCGCCGATATACTGCAGTTACGAGCAAGTGCAGTTCCTTTTTCTGGGCGTAGTTACGCCACCATTTTGAGATTTATTTTGCGAGTTACCAATACGGTTCAAGAGCAGCTATATTTAAAATACCCCATGTTATTTAGCAACCATGCCGGAGATGTTGCGATGGCGCGGAGGCAAAGCTTCCGCCTCACCTGCCAGAGACCCTCATTTCTACTCCCTGTGTAGAGCAACTCTACACAAAAAAAAAACCAAAAAAATTTGACCTTTGACGGTATTGAGCAACCTTAATTGCTTCTGCTGTGATCCCAGCGACCAGAGCCGAATATTCACCCTCTAATCACGATTTGACCACTGTGGTGTACTATTTAACCCCAACCCTCTCTATGAACAAAAAATTAAAGGCAGCTTTTAGTTAGCAGTGGCTGCGGAGCAAATGACAAAAACTGAATATTTAAGGTACTGAAGAGCCTTCTTCGGCTACATGGCCGGTGCAACGTTTACGCCCAAGCAACCAACGCCTGCGTATGGGATTGAAAGACTACTGCGATTTTATTTATTCCCTGCGGAATTTCGGTGGCAAAGAGATTACAACCATGGTTCTTTTGCATGTGCGATGGATTTTAACTCTCGCGGTGGCTGTTGACCTTAAACATTGGATACCCGAAAGCAAAATCAATTTTTTTGTGGGGGCTTCTCGGAGCTCGCCTGAGAACAGTGTTTATCAAAAATCGGCAAGCTGCGCCCGTTGGAAACTTGTCCCGGCGAGGCTCCATCATAGAGGCGCCGCAACCTTGGCATCAGCAAACCAGCCAGGAGCGCAATTCACGCACCTTGCGACGCAACATGTGGGTTAGCACGACGACGTGGTCTAGGTAACGCATCAGGCTACCAAGGTAGAACTTCTGCACCAGCTCCAAAACGGGCGGCACCGTCAGCATGAGAGGCGTCTGTCTGGCTTTCAGTTCTCGGAGGAAGGCACGAAAGAACGTGGACGTGAACCCTTTGTCACACGCGTCGCCCGGTCGGTCCCAGTGGATGTTGATGCCCTGCAACAGACACAGAGAAGAGGCGGGCGCCAGTTACTTCCTTCCTTGATAAACTGAAACGCTGTGCAATGTTGCAAATGTGCGGCCACTTCCAGAAACGCTCAGGTGCAATGCCCCGCACAAGTAGGGTAAGTGTACTTAACATCCTCAGTGATTCATCATTTTGTAAGGGGGCATCCATTTGAAATGAATACAAGCGTTGGTGTCTCTACACGCCTAAAAAATAGACATAAGCATATTTTTGTGCAGCTGCTGTTGTAATTGGGCTAGCGGAAGAAAACGGCATTTGCCTTCCACTTGTCATCGACTGCTCCCGGTCTAACACTAGCAGGTTCGCTATGTCCGTTATTAATTCTACCGAACCTCCGCCCCCTTATGAGTTTCCTAGTCACTGGTAGTCTATTAGGAAGTTGTTACAACACTGTCTTTTCAATGAAATATATCCCACTTCCGAAGATCGCATCTTGGTCTTAACTTTAGCTCCTCTATCACAGACCTCTCTTAGTTCTTTGAACCATGAATGACTGATTGCTCGTTATGTCATGTCTACCATATTTTTTCCCTTTTATTTCACCTGCATCGTACCAAACAATGTTTGAAACTTTTGTGTTCGCCTAGTTGAAGCCGTTAGGATCGCCTACACGTAAAATAATATACTTGGGGAGCCGTTGTCAGTAAAGTGTCTATACGTCTCCCTTTCAAAGTATTTGGCTCATGCGGCAGGGTGCTAGCCATACAGAGCGTCAGGTGGTGGTGGAAACATTTATTGCCAATTATTGCTAAAATAATAGAGGGGGGGGGGGGGGGCGGAGCCCCTTACATGTCACTCGGAAGCACTCCTCGTGTAGGGAGGACCCCTTAAAAATCAAAGGATAGCCCTTGGAGGGCTATCCTTGACAGAGCGCTCGTAATACCTTTCTCCGGTCCGGATCGGAAGTACTGGTGAGTACGCGCTCCTAGTAATCTAGGGCCAACTCTTGTGTGGGGTGATGTGGGTATGAAGGGCAGGTGAGTATCAGGTGTTTAAAGTCTCCACATTTGCCACAGAATATGCAGGTGGAGGGAAACTGATCGCGAACTTGGGCGTGGAGGATGATAGGGTAGGGGGTTGTGCGCGTTTGTAGCCTGCGAAAATAGAGTCCCAGATGATTTTGTTGGCGGTTGAGAAGGTCATGGCTAGCGCAATGGCTGCCTCCTCTGCCTCTGTTGTAGAGTCTGAGAACTCAGCCAGTAGTGAGAAGTTTTGTTGATTGTTTCTGACAGCTAGTACTTTGCGAAGGCTGATTGAATGGGTGGCCGCACCGAAATAGGCTACACCGGGGTCTTCGCCAAATTGTCTCTGTAGGGCTTGAGCCCCTGGCTGTTCTGCGGTTCCCGTCCCTTTCTGGCTGCATATATTTAGGGAGAGGGGATACTAGAATTTCGGATGGAATTGTAGGAGGCATAGGGTTGCCTCCCGATGGGAGTCCTATTGGCGATATGTATAGAGAAGAGAGTAGTACGCGACCGGCTCGTGCGCATGAGAGGCGGGCCGTCTGGCCTGTGAGCATTGCCTCACGGCGTTCTTCATAGGTGTTATGAGCTACAGTCTTGAGTAGGACCTTGGAAAGGTGCTGGGAGGAAGGCTCGCAACTGTTTCTGTGTAACTTCGGAGTAAAGCATTTACTCGATCGCGTTTACTCGTGAGGGGTAGGTAGGGAAGAGCGGGTGTGCCTCTGCTAGTAATGTATGCTCGGGTAAGGCGAAGGGTGTTTCTTTTGTGAAGGCCTGTTCTTCGAGGTGCTACACGACGGATGAGTCGAGATATTCGTTGAGCGTGAGTCTTGAGGGCTTTTATTAGACCTCCATGAGCTCCGTGGTAATACAGTGTCATTCCTAGCACTCTCATTTGTATTACTAAGGGAGTGGGCTGTGTGCCGAGTGTCAGAGTTTTAGGTGGGCTCTCAAGTTGAGTGGATTTGAGCGTGCAGTGAAATAGTTGGGATTTAGAGGCTGAGCAAAATAGGCCCCTCTCCTTCACAGGTGTGTTAGTTGTGTTAAGGGCTGTCAAGCGATGGGTCTCTAAGGCAGCGTCACTGCTTCGGCATGCCCAGACAGTGATGTCATCCGCATAGAGACTGTAATCTACGTCTGGAATTTGAGACAGTTGTCAGGGAGATGGTAAGAGCAATGTTAAAAAGGATCGGGTAATAACAGCTCCATGAAGGGTTCCCCGAGCACCGAGCTGGATGTTTGGGATTGTGTGGAGGCGTATTCTGAGGGTTGATGTTCGGTTGCTCAGGAAGGCCCTCATGTAGTTATACATATGGCTGCCTACTTGTAGTGTTGGTAGATTTTCAAGAATGAGAAAGTGCATTCATCCGCCTGTAAAGTCTAGAAAGACGGTGAGGAGCAGAGATATTGGCGTCCACACCTGCCCTTCTTCCAAATCTTTTAACTGTTAGTCATACCTCATGAACATAGGGTTTCAAGCCACTTCTTTCCTGCAAACCCCCACATCTCCTCAGATGCGGTTTTGTTTTTAACATTTCTCTGTAACGAATTAAAGGAGTAAGACCCGATACCCAAAATTAAGTAGTATTTATGCTCGGTCAAGAAGAAAGTGATGAATTGTTAAATGTGGCCTGGAGTATCTTCTTTAGACTGATTTTGAATGCACTGACTCGTAAGGTAATAGTGGCTTACTGGCCCTTGGTTAGACGACCCAGAAGTATTGGGACGAAAAGTGCTCAGTTCCAGAAAACGGACGCCGCCAGTTTCGGTTTTTCACGAGGGTAACGAAAAGGGTACAGCTTAATTTGAATATAACACAGCGAGGTGCGGAAAGGAAAATGATAGGTATAAGCTTGAGAGACCGGAAGCCGCCAGAGTGGGTGAGGGAACTATTGCGGGTTGATGACATCCTAGTCGAAATCAAGAGGTGGAAATGAGCTTGGGCAGGGCATGTAACACGATGTCATGTTAGCCGCTGGTCCTTGAGGGTAACGGAGTGGATTCCAAACCAAGGCAAGCGCAGCAGGGGCGCGGCAGAAAGCTAGGTGCCTGGATCTGATTAAGAAGCTTGCGGAGATACGGTGGCCGCAGCTGGCAAAGGATAGGGTTAATTGCAGACATGGAAGAGTCCTTTGCCCTACAGGGGCTAGTCAGGCTGATGATGATGATAACGAGGGGAAAAATATTCAGGTGAAATGGCTAGTACCTTTTGAACTGCGACCATGAATTCATTGCCTGGACAGCTGAAAACGATTAGGTAGTCATCAACGTGGCTGAAAATTTTTAGAACCGGAAAACTTCCAATCTCTAAGTTTTCTCTCATGCTTGGTCATGAAAAGTTCTCTCAGGAAGGGAGCGATGGAAAGCCCTCCACATATTATCTATTTCTGGACAAACAGAATTACATTTCACTAATCATAAGTGGACCTAAAATAGATGGATTATAAATATAGAAAGCCACTAGGAGAAATGCCGCAGTCATTTTAAAGGTGACAAATCCGTGCTCAGTACAATCGCTCACACAACGGTGCACATCGTCATGCGCTATTGAATAATGTAAACCCTCCTCACCAACGAAGAAACTAAGCAAGGCCCTGCTCCTCTTTCTTTTAAGATTGAGTGGTGTCCTTTGAATTCTCCACTAAAGAAGAGTCTTTAAATGCGAGGAATTTGAGTCTGGCTTGGAGTATCATTAAGTTACAGTTTAGTTACGCTGTATCTTTTTTTACAAGTCTGTATTCCTCCCCCTCCCCCCACTCGCCCCGCTCCCTCTTATCACTTTTTCCGGCTGCGTTACTTTTTCGTGGGTGACGATAAAAAATTATAGCATACTTTTTCCTTCCTGCCGTGTTTCAGCTTTGACGATCCATGCTCGTGTGGATCACTCCCTACAAATTTTCTGTCTGTATATAAGTTGCGGATCGCCTGCCTGCTGAAACAAAGTTGCTAGTGCAGCTCAGTTTTGCGTCTTTGTTTTGTTCGTTATCTGCCAGCACTGTTACTTCACCCATTGACTCGACTGAGACGCCTATTCCTTTCGACTTTCCTTCGACAACTCCGTTACCTATTCCCCCACGGCGCATAAAAGTGGCCATCGAGATTGAGATATTACTACACCTTTCTTTTTCGCTTGTCACATGCAAATATCCGTTATCTTACGTTACGGCACGTAAATGAGAGTATTTTCAATTACATAATCTTACGATGGAGGTGTTAGGGACCATGAAGGCGTTCACACAATGGAATATAGGCTGAACATACTACGCAGGCATCTGCACTAGGAACGAGGAACATAGAAGGTGCGACAGAAATCGCGTTGAGGTTTCCATGCGATCGCTTCGGTAGCGTGCTATCAGTCTCGGAGGCAAAATGCCGTCATAAATTGAGGTGCGCATCGCAGAGAAGCGATGAATGCTACTGTGCATGACTAGCAGGCGATGCTTCGCGTGAAGACTGCTGGCTGTCGCCGAGTTGGTTGCGGAGCATTCTCTTGGGCGTCGCGCTTTTGGCGTTCCGAGATTGAACCGACTAGCTCAACAGCATGCTCCGCTCATCACTTGAATGAATGAATGATTTATTTCAATAAAATATGCGGTTTGGTTACGACACTCCAGAAAAATTTGAAAACGAACAGTTGACTAGTCCTCAAACCGTTTCGTCGCAGTAGGAGCAATGTAAAAACATGAAATCAACGCATGCATATCATATGTGAAAAATAAAAAAAAACTATGTCCAGTATGACATTCTCATACACCTTTAAAAAATGAGATAAAACTAGTTATAGAAAGATTAAAGACTGTGAGGAGCCAAAATACGCAAACACTGTTTAGAACAAGCACTAACATCAATGTCGTAGAGGATGAGGTTATTTAACACCTTAAAGATACCGAAGAAATCATTTTTTTCATAATCGGTGCGCAGATGGGCCCAAAGGAATATTCTGGAAGTCTTCGACATTAATAAAAGCTGTTTCTTATCAAGTTTGTCATAGAACTAAAAAGGTTCGTGTTACATCCGCTCTCGTTAGCGAAGTGAACAGTTATCCAAAATGAATGAGTTCCGGAATTTTATTCCGAAAGCAATACTAGTTGCACTTTCAGCCCGTTGCGTAGCGAGGCCGGTAGCTACCACATTAGCATATTGGATTGGATTGGATTGTATAACCGATGCATCACCACAAGTCTAACCACAAGCACCACCACCAGCTACACTACCAGCTGAACCATGGCGTAGCTACTGATATTGCTTTCGCAATTACCAGGCTTAACCAAACTAAGCCACAGCCATTTTTTAGTTACTTATGTCCTTAAATAATTAGCCAGTAGGGATATCCAGTGGTACACAGTACGAATTGAGGACTTACGTCGTAAATAGGCACCACAGTCCGGTAACGCTCTATATCTGCCAGCGTTTTTTCACGCTGGTCGAAGAGCTTCAAGAGTCGCACGAGGAGGGGCGAGTCGACGCGCGCGCCGCCTATGGTGGCGAATAGCGGCGCCACGGCCCCGTTGCGCAGCCTCGTCTCCCGGACGGTCCTGAGCGCCTTCATCGCTTCCTCGGCGGCCGAAGCCACCTTGGGCTGCAAACTGCCCTGGTCGGGATAGATGCCATACACGACAAAGTGGGTGCAGTACGACGTGGGAAGGCGCTCGACGGGATACGCGAGGTTTTGTGAGAGGTACCTGCGCGGACGGGAGGCAGGTTCCAGGCCGATCTTGCTTTTTGTTTTCAGCGGTGAACATATGATTGGTTTAATTTATGAAGAGATCAGTTGCACAGAAAGAAAAGTACGCTAAGAACCACACAGTCTCCTTACTGTGGGTTTTCTAGAGGCCGCTTCCGTGACAATGAGATCATTAGAATTAGGGGGCCGGTCTTTTGGGGCAGAAATGAAGCAAAGAATGGGCGGGATTGGCCCACCATGCTCACCCAGGGTCCCACACGCAGAACACTCGCCGGTACTGCGTGAGGTTGCTCTCAGTGTGTTTCCGTGGAGAGCTGTCGACGTAGCTGGGTCCAGTAAATGCGTACTTAGGCAGGGTGCAATTCGGGTTCCGGCCGGTCTCGTCGTCGTAAAGCTGTCCCTGCGTACCCCACGCGTTCGCACGGTCACGATGAGAGAATGTGGTTTTCGGTTCCATATTAGGCAATTAGAATATAGGAAATGTTTCCACGTCTTATTTGCAGCAGTAACACTCGGAAATCGCGCCGAAATTGCGGAGAGTTTAAAGTTTCCAGTGAAAGTGGTACTTAAACTAGCCCCTATAAAAGGAGGCATTTCTGCCGAAATTGCGCCCACGCGAAAAAAGTTCTTACAATGCTCCACAGTCTATTACAGCCCAAGTCAGCCAAAACTTGAGTAGCTCTGCACGCTGACACCTGAGAAACATCGGCCACCGCCGCAGCGAGACGGGAAATTTCCTACGATTGGTATTGGAGGCATGCAAGGTACCAACCACTGGGAACTTGACTGCAGAACTCTTAGCGAATCTACCACTTTGAGTGCTTTCCTTATTCTTCGATCATTTGTTCCAATTCACGACGCAGTAAGCATGGCCACGGTCACAGTCATCGTCTAAGCACTTTTTTTCATGAAGGGATAGCAATCTATAGAAATGTTGGGAGTGTTACACCTGCACTTTATTCCTGCGCGTCAGTTAGAACGGCCCTACCAGCAAGCGTGGCGAACGCCGCTATCTTAGCCTCACCAACCGGCTTTATATGCTAGCAGCGGCTGTGCCAATCTGGGGGTCATGCTAAGTTGGTGCTCAAACTGGGATGGGGCGCGAGGACAGTTGAACATAGACTGTAACACTCCTCTGAAATGCACTCCTCATAGCGCATTTGCCTGTCCTTGTCAAATGGCTGGTTGTTAACGCTTCCCCGTCATTTGCATGGGCTGCTCTCATTGCTGGTGTGTTTCATGTAGTGCGCGTTAACATTGATAATAAGTAGAAAACCAGCAGAAAGGACGCATTCACAAGGAGGAGAAGTACACAGGACAACGCTGCAAACACAACTGAAAATTCTGCTGACGCGAAGGACGCGGGTTCGATCCCGGCCGCGGCGGCTGACTTTCGATGAAGGCGAAATTCTAGAGGCCCGTGTACTGTGCGATGTCAGTGCACGTTAAAGAACCCCAGGTGGACGAAATTTCCGGAGCCCTTCACTACGGCGTCCCTCATAGACAGAGCTGCTTCGGGTCGTTAAACCTCAACAAACAAACAACTGAAAATTCATTACTTGGTCGATCGCCAAGATCAGAACAGGGCGCACATGCGCGAGAGCACCACAAACGCTCTCAAAACAACACAAAATTGATTAAGTCACCGAAGATTGCATGTGGCAACCTATGTCCCATTCATGAAACTGTACTCTTTTGCCGTGAACCTAACAGAGCTGTCGCTGACGCATTCAGTTCCTTACTGCCTGATTTTGAAGGCTTCTAAGATTTCTCGTTCTACCTGCGTTTTGCCGCAGCCGATGATTTTGACATTATGGAACAGAGGGGTGCAGTCTTTGCAGTGGTTGCAATGTCATGGTAGATTTGCTGTGTTGCCTGGCTGCAGCGAAGTGCGGTGCTGCCTCATATGGTCGTTGCCGCATTGACCTGTTTGACCTATGTCAAACAGGTCAATGCGTGGCTATATCGACCAAGTAAACAATTTTCAGTTGTGTTTCCAGCGTTGCCCTGTATGCTTCTCCTCCTTGTGAATGCGTCCTTTCAGCTGGTTTTCTACTTACCATGCACCAATTGGCCCAACAAGTTACGCTTCGTTAACATTCATATTTCGCATTTCGGTGACGTCTAGTAAAACGAAGCACCTCAGAGTTTAGTCTGGTTGGCGAAATATAATGAGCAACGCACAGCGGGAAATAAGGAAACAGGGACGCAGGCGACCCGCTCTTGTGTGTCGCTACTCCTGCGCTTTAGGCGTCTCTCACAGCTGACCCGCAGGAAACCCCTTTTAAGACGATGCGTAGTCTGCAGCCGGGCAGTGCTATGCTCGTGACTGTTAAAAGCAAAAACGAATTATTGCACCGCTATGCGGGCTCTTACGAAATATTTGCGACAGACGTCTTCCTCAATCATGTACACATGTGCGCGAAGAGCATTTGCTGCGGACGTGTGTCTATTAGTACTCATGCGGATTGTTAAGACACTCTGCGCGCATTCCTGCATTTATTTCCAGCACCTGAGAAGAAATTAAGCTAAAAAGGCTCAATATCTTGTACTTTAGCAACGTCGCATGGGTTATTATACTGCTCAGAATATTACCCGTGGGTTCTGTGCATTTCACAAAACCTTAAAAATAAATTTCTTGTTAATATTTTGTCAGAATGTGCTCAGCCCTTTAAAGTAATTCAATAATCGTACGAGAACTTTATTTCTGAAGGAAAGCGTATCTCAGAAAAAGTAAATTGTGCCACTGGTCTTCTTGTGGGGACCGATGGATACTTCACAGGCAATGACAAAATTCTGGCGAGTGGTGCAAAGATTATTATCACTAACGCTACCAGCCTCTAAGAAGCGCGAGAAGCGCGGAAGCTTTTCGCTGTTACGATATGGCAAAAACTCTCCTACAGATTCTTCAGGCAATTAACATTAGCCTATGCCCGTTGCAAGAAACAGCTGCCGTCAATATCCCTGCAATTAACACTGCCTTGGGAAGTCCGTGGCGACCTATCCCAGCCCACTTACTAATCATAACCGCCCAGACTACTCGTGACGCTCAGGCTACGCGTGTGCTAGTTTGTAATCCAATCCGTAACGCAGTGACCACCGGTTACCTTGCCTTCGCATTACACGCCTTGCGCATGCCCATTTCTTCATCTCGTTATAGTGGCTAAGTGGTTATGGCGCTCGGCTACTGACCTGAGGGACGCGGCTTTGATCCCGGCCGCGGCGGTCGAATTACGAAGGGCGAAATTCTAGAGTCGAGTGTACTCTGCGATGTCATTGCGCATTAAAAAGCCCCAGGTGGTCAAAACTTCCGGAACCTTCCACTACGGCGTCATTCATAGCCTTGAGTCGCTTTGGGACGTCAAACCCCCATTCACCACCATAACTAATCATCTCGTTGTCAACTACGATTTCATTACCTCAATTGCACTTCCTGACCTATTCTGCTCACATGCGCTTTCTACCGTTAGGTGAATAATTCTCCCTTCCATACCTCTGCGCTGTGCTTTTCTTAACTTAATCTCAAGCTTTCTCGTTACCGCGTAGTACTATATAAATTAGCCAGATTGGATACCGTAAGAAAACTTTCACTACCCTAGCACTAGAGCCCGCACTCGACGAATACGCCGTTCTGAGTACGGTTTCACCGTGCCTACCATGGTAAGTGGCAGTTCAATAAATTAGTTGCGAGAGCTAACTCGAAAAGAGCAACGTGGATCTCACAAGACCCACCAGTGGTGACAGCTCCAATCGCAGGGCAGTGGCGCATCGTTTAACCGCTGAACTTCTGCACCAGGATTGGTGTGAGGGCCCCGGTGACCTATGCATGTGACCTGGAGGCTTAAGAGTTCTGCTTGTATGAACACCGAACTATTAATCCTACCGTGTTAAGCCGCTGCGGTCGCTGAGTGGTTATGGCGCTCGGGTGCTGACCCGAAAGATGCGGGTTCGATCCCGGCCGCGGCGGTTGAATTTCTTTGGAGGAGAAATTCTAGAGGCCCATGTACTGTGCGATGTCAGTGCACGTTAAAGAACCCCAAGTGGTCGATATTTCCGTAGCCCTTCACTACGGCGTCCGTCATAGCCTGAGTCGCTTTGGGACGTTAAGCCCCAATAAACCAAACCAATAATACCCTTAAGGCGAAGCCTAAATACCATTTCGCCGATCTTTGTCTGAAGCTTGCTCGACACTGAAAACCGCGTCTCGAACCAAATTCGAAGTGTTTGCTCATCTATTTCGTATTTGGCCAAAGCGCGATAAAACGCCCTGCCATTCTTTTTTATCAGAGGATTCATTAAAGTGTTGCGTCCCGCTCACCGGGGATGGTAACGGTGACGTGGTTGTGAGCTCGGGTTCGGTTGGGCTGATCGTCGTGGGGGCTGTTTCAGGGGAGCGGACGGAGGGGGTGGCACTGCATGGAAAGGAACAAACTCGAGCACATAAACATACACATTATGCTTTTGGGTGGCGCTGATTCGACATTTCGGAAGCAGTGCACTCATGTGGCGGGCTGATTTAGATGAACCTATTTTGAGAGGTCCAGTAAGGCATACTGACCAAGCCAAGGGTTGCAAAGCAAGGAAGTATCAACTATCGTGGTGGAATCGAGTACAACATGACAGATGACTTGTTCTTTGTTGTGTACAGACCACCATCAGGCGATGCCACCCGCTTTCTTGCTTTCGTTGAAAAGCTTTTTAGTTATGCAACAGAAGAAAAAATGAATCTAGTTTTAGGAGGTGACGTCAATATAAACATGCTGTCATCTTCTCCGCTGCAAAAGGATTTCCAGACTCTAATTACAACTTGCGGTTTTTCGAATACAATTTCTACAGCAACACGCGTGACTGTTGACAGTGCCTCCTTATTGGATGTATTCATATCAAATATTAATATTCATTCATTAAAGGCCGACGTTCTGTACACTGATATCAGTGACCATCTAGGCATCATTTTACTAGTAAGTAAGATCAATCATTTGATTCAGAAAACTAAGGAACCAGTTTATGTTCAGTCATTCACGCCATCAAATCTGGAGGCTTTTCACCACGCCATTGCTCAGCAAACTTGGGATAGCCTTTATTGCGCACAAGACAGTGACTCTGCATATTCCGCTTTTATTAATATTTTTAAACCATTATATGATGCACACTTTCCACGCAAAAAAATTACAAGGCCATCAAAAGCGCGGAAACCTTGGCTGACCCCTGAGCTTCTTGACATGATTAAACAAAAACATTTTTTATATGCCAAATTTGTAAAATCTAGGGATGAAGCCTTACTTAAGAAGTTTAAGAAATACAGAAACAGTTTAACAAAAAAACTTAGAGCAGCCAAAGATGCTTATTTTTTAGCAATATTTAGTGACCCTGCTAACCAGCGAAGTGATGTACTTTGGCGCAAATTGAATGCTTTGTTACAGCCTAGCTCCTACTCAGCTATTCCTGATATATTGAAACATGATGGGCAGAAAATTTCTGGAGATGCAGTACCAGACGCATTTAATGACGTTTTTACTCGAGCACCGCAACAGGACTTAGAACACAGCCTCACTAACTACGCTCAGTTTTTTCCAGTAAACAGGAATGGAGCATCGCTTTTCCTTGCTCCCACTACCTCTCTTGAAGTTTTTTCATGTATCAGAGCTACAAGCAATAACAAGTCACTAGATGCCGATGGTATCCAGATTCGCCCTGTAAAGTTTGTGCTCGATATTATAAGCCCTATTCTTGCCCATGTGTATAACATAATATTATCAACAGGTACCTTTCCTAAGAAGATGCAAATCACCCGCGTTGTTCCCGTCTTCAAGCGCGGTGATAAAACTGCACTGAATAATTATCGGCCTATATCAATAGTTCCAGTATTTTCTAAGGGCATTGAGAAGATAATGCATGAGCGATTACTCTCATTCTTCAATCGCCACCATTTGATTGCAGACTTTCAACATGGTTTTAGAAAGCATCGCTCTACGGAAACAGCCCTCCTGAGCCAAAAAGAAATAATTTTAGACACGTTCAGGTGTAAGCATATGGCGTTAGGCATATATATAGACTTCTCTAAGGCTTTTGATTTAATTAATCATTCCATTCTTCTTAACAAATTAGAAATGTATGGTGTGCGTGGAATCGCCCACTCGCTTTTGTCATCTTATCTGTCCCACAGGTCACAGTTTGTAGATGCCAATAACGCAATATCTTCACGGAAGGCAGTTACCACTGGTGTGCCGCAAGGAAGCATTTTGGGCCCACTTTTATTCTTAATTTACATAAATGACATTGCAAGCTGCACAGATAATGCTACATTCGTTTCGTATGCCGATGACACAACCATTTTTATTACAGGCAACGTGGAAACAGATCTAGAAATAAAGGCTAATAAGACGCTGTCTGACTTAGAACGCTGGTCCGCGATAAACTGTTTAAAAATCAACCCGAAGAAAACAAAAGTAATCTTGTACACGCCTAGAGGTAAGATGTTGACAACTAATATGAATTTGTGTCTGGGCAGTGAGCAGTTAGAGATAGTGGACTCCGTTAACATCCTTGGGGTGCATTTTTCAAAGCACCTTACCTGGAATGAGCATGTGATCACCTACAATCAAAATTGTCATCTGTCATTGGTGTCATTGCTCGTCTGCGTCGCATTCTCCCGACCAAGGTAAAATTAATGTTGTACAATGCACTGGTGGTATCTGTCATGCAGTATTGCATTGTGGTGTGGGGCACAACTGGCGTGACAAACTTGCAGAAACTACATTTGCTACAAAAAAGAGCTGTACGTTACATAGCTGATGTCCATTATACATACTCCACAAAACCACTTTTTCCAAAATATGAAATTCTTCCTGTGTTTTGTTTTTATAATTACAGGTTGATGTTGTGCTACAAAGGTTTTGTAATGTTTGGCATTGATTACATAACTCATCTGGCAAAACTCCAAGAAAACACAAATATTCGTCAGACCCGACATAAAGAAATGTGGTTTGTACACACCCAGAGAACCTCCTATGATGAACAATCTGTATCTTATACATTACCTTCGCTGTTAAACTTACTAGACCGACAAAATTTTGATCCCTCCAGAAACCGAAACTGTCGCATTAAACGTTTTTGTCAACTTCTTCATTCGCAAGACTAAACCATGCCTTCCTATTCGCCTAATTTTGTTCACTAATGTTGCTTATGTGTGTTGATTTATCTGTATTACCTTTTGTTGCTTCTCCGATTGATTGCCGTCTTGTTTCATTCTGTATTACCCGTTGCTTTGTGATATTTTTTCATTTTTGTGTAAGACTGGCCGTCATCCTGCTGTCATGCCAACTAACAAGGGGTCGGGACCTCGTCAAGCTGTTCGAGCTTTTAGTCCCGTACTCCTCCTTTTCTAAGGAAATAAAATGATTGATTGATTGATTGATTGATTGATTGATAGATGCATTCAAATAATGGTGGCAGATGGGGCATCTTTAACGCCATCTTTGCGACGAGTGGACAGCTAAGCAGTCAATGGCGTCATAATTTGCTCCTAAAGATATGACCTCCTCGCCTGCGTGTTGTTGCGAGGGAAATTGAACTGCTGGAAAGTCAAGATCCTACGCACGAGACGAAGAAGAATATCGAAAGAAGGCAGTGCGAGAGCTAAACGACAAAAGAATTGTAGTAGCCAAGCAGAGGTTTGTGTTCTTTGGTCAATATTCATGATGCAAAAGAACCAAAACCAGCCAGAACACATGTGGTCCGTGTGGTCCGTGTTGTGTGAATATGTATTTTGAAATGTGCAATACCGTTCGGCAGTTTTCGGACTTGATCGGCAAGCAGCACAGCAGCCAAAAGAACCATGCCCGACTTTTTCGGGAAAATATTTTGAAAACTGGAACATTTTAATGCATTATTATGGAATTATTAAAGGCAATGGTCCATCCATTCTTCTCACATGTCACAAAGAGTTCTCTTTAAATTGTTTCCGTCGATCACAATGAACAGTTAAGGCTGCCATAGAAATCCTGCGCGGAACGCTTTTGACGATGGCAAAAACACTAACAAAAAAACATATATGAGAATGCCATCGGGTGATGTGCGGATCTTTTGATTGTTATAAAAAATCTTACATTGTATGAAAAATTGGGTTGATAAACGGTTTGCCGCTCAAAAATGGTTTCGTCCAGATTTCTGGGGTATGGGGCATAGGCAAGTAAATAACATTGTTGGATTGATTAAAACATGTGTTATTTGACCTGTTGCAGAAGTCATTGGTCAAGCAATGTCGAGCGCCTGCCACTGAATGGGAGTGCGTGGGGTCCCAGTAAAGCGACGGCGTGATTACGGAATTACTTCGAGATCGTGTCAGCGCAAGGGAGTGCTATTACTGAAAGTGTTTTATATTAGCATTCACTCGAATACGTGGTGTGAAGATGTCGGAAGGGAGCGTCAGGTGGACAGAAACAACAACCACGAGCAGACATGTGAGCAGGGCCCTTTAAACCTCTAATATTGGCCGCTCTCCTGAGCTGCCACGTTGCACACGGCGCCTCAAGTGTTGCCACTTTTTGTCATTGAAAGACACCAAGATGATGCCGATTCTGCTTGGGAGTGACGTGAAAATTATGGATAACAAATTTGGTTCTACTCAGTGAAAATTAAGTTATTGAAAATGTTTTCTTTATGAAATGAAAACTGTACATGATACTTTCGCCTTATATACTCTTCTGCGTCACCCAGAGAACCGAAGATAGCTTCTCGCGGCTCAGCCGTTGGATTGTTGGCTCTAAACTTTGGCATACAGATAGCATTGGCTGGTTGGTTCTGTAATATGGTGTTTGTTTGGGGTGCTTGACCATTTCGGAGAGAACTGGGTTTAATTTCACGTCATGTGCGGCAATGGTGGAAAAAAATACCTGCCTTTGTGAAGGCCCACCACGACGTCCACTGCTAACCCCTGGAGCTTAGGAAATCCTCCTTCTTTTCGGCCCGATTTCATGGCCTTTCTTTGTTCTGCACCCAGTCGCAGAAACGCTGCCAGTACAGCTGTTGCGGAAACGTCTCTTTCTTTATGGCATCTTAGCGTAGGATGCGCAACTTCAATTAAATATAACTCAATGAAGCCTGCACCCGACACAAACTCATTAAAAATTACCGCCAGATGCCGCGTTTGTTCGAAATTGGAGGAGGAAAGAGCCAGCAGTACTGCCGAGAAAATAATTCCGCTGTTCCCTCTCGAGGAAACAGCATTCGGCAATTTGGCCCTCAGGCCAATCAGGCCTGTTGACCGCCCAGTGCGGCTGCCTTTAAATCGCAAGTGCACATATCTGCAGAGATTATCGGCATCTCGGACCCTCCCAACATCAGTTGGTCTTTGTCAGAGATGAAGAGAAGCCTGCGCCTTATCCGCTATACTGCATGAAGTTTGAAACGTTCTTCGGAATATGGTAAAGTGATGAATCATTAAGACATGATTTACAATCTCTGTCAAAAGTTTAGAGCCCAGGGGATTCACTTCCACGCTTTATACTGGGACTCCAGGAGCATTCATGGAAGTCCTACCTATTGCAGGAGGCAGTACCAGAAATCTTCTCATGTCCAGGAGATTTGGAGCGCTAGAGATCCGTTAAGAACGACACAGTGTGGCTCAAAAGAAAACCCCCTGGGCTCCAAACTTTTGACAAAGGCTGTACGTTCGACCTGGGCGCTATGCCGGACTATCTGCAGGTGCTTGGTCGAAGAAGATGCTCAGGAGCACGTCATTTGGGTCAATGCGAGAAGCAAAGTTCCGGTTCTGCTTTACGAGACATACGATAAAAATCATAACTGGCTACTGCATTCGGACACTTCACTCCACAATTCAGTTTACTGATTCAGTTAGATTCAGCGTCGTTTCCTGACACTGCTGCGTGTACAATGCCATATAATGCAACCGTAAAATTTTCAATGCGTATAAAACAAATTGTAATAAACATGCATAATTTGGTGCGTGAGGCAGCACGAAAGAGACGAGGACATTTAAAATGAAAAAAAGGGCGCCTGGCATTGCAGCTGCTGCTGTTTACTTCGAGAAGAGGCCAGAAAGGTCCTCTCAAAGAATTACGTTTCCATCTCGCACCATTATTCCTGTGGTCTTTTTCCTCAACGCACTTTCCCCCATTTTTAACGTGGGTTTCACGATGTGTACAGATGCGGCTATATGTCCTAAAATATTTTTTTAGTTTCTGCTGCAGTGCACTTCGTTCTTTCTGTTTGTCCTCGTCTGCTTACACTGCGTCGGTCCACGATAACTGACCGAAAAGCCGAAGCCATACTTACAAATCTATGTAAATAGAAAAAGAAATACACACCGCAAGTGCCAAATGTGTGTCGAGGTTCTAGGAAACGTTTTGTATGTGCCATCCTTTGTGACCACACAGAAAGAGTTATTCATTTCGGAGACGGTCTCCGTAAAGAGGGATAATTTTACAATTATTCTTTTTATTCACAGTCGCCGCCTAAGTGGCTCAGTGGTTATGGCTCTCGGCTGCATGACCTGAAAGACGCGGGTTTGATCCCGGCCGCTACGGTCGAAATTTGCTGGAGTGCAAATTCTAGAGGGCCGTGTGCTATGCGATATCAGCGCAGGTTTAAGAACCCCAGGAGGCGGAAATTTACAAATCCCTTCTCTACGGCGTCCATCATAGCCTGAGTCGCTCTCGGCCGTTAGACCCCCATGCACAATAAACCTCAGGCATTGTCGCGAAATCTAGGGGCTGAATTCTGGAAGCGGCCATACAATGTAAACATTCTTTTGAAATCCAGCTCTACTAAAACAAATATATTGAAGCAAAAATTTCTGAATTCCTAGTCGTATTGACCGTAGACGTGCTTACGCGATCCGGTGGAAACGCGGCTCTTCTTGTGACACCCACCCAAGCTTTATCGCTCCTTCAACAAACTGTGCAATGCTACCTGGTAGGTTTGACGGTCGATGTCTTCGGCACAGGAGAATGCGTGGACCCGTACAGGCTCTGACCGAAGAGGAACGTGATGAAGAGCAGACTGCACGGCACCAGCAGCAGAACGATGAGCGCCACGCACCAGGTGCAAATGCTCAGACAACTCCAGCTACGTTCCGCGCCATGAAATGTGTGCTCGCCAGACTGCGGGAAGAAATGGGTTTGTGCGTGTCAACCACTCCGCGAAAGCAATATAGGCAAAGAAAAAGTATCGATGAGAGAGTCACCGCGATTACCAGATTTAATGACAAATTTGTGCAAATGTTTGCCGCACAGAAGTGACATTTAGAAAGGCCGTGTTTATATTGTCGCGTAGTGGAGACTGCAGTTCGGCGAAGGGGAAACCAGCGAGAATGTCTTCGATGGGCTGACTTGCGCCCACAAACAACTGAATCACTCGGCGGCGACGGAGCAACAAGCGTGCTCGGCGGTCGTCGAAAAGAATGCCCGCCGCTGTCGGCCGTGCTCTTTTTAAAGCTGATAGCAAACATTCGAGATAAAGCTTGGATAGTTACTAGAACATTCTGGCACATAGTAGAATCGGCTCCGCCTGGATGCGATCAATCGAGATAAATCTATGCGCGTCTTGCGTCACAAACGAAGCGATAAAGCGGCGTGCCGACAGCTTTGAAGCATGAACCAATAAACACAACAAACGCTACAAATATTCGCGGCATTATGACATCACCGGGTACGACTGCGCATCTTCTTGTAGTAGGCCTCAGTGACTCAAGCGCTGTCGCTGTGTCCGTTAACGACTCACCGTGATGACTATAACACTATCTCAGCAGAATAATAGTGGTGCGCTGAAATATTTGCTGGAAAACATCCTGCTCAAAGTTAGATGTTATGTGCGCATCGGCATTTTCTCGTAAGCGGCCACGGTCAGGGCAGTCACTTTCAGCGCCGTGCATTGACTAGTCACTTTTCCTCCGATAGACACCTGGAAGTCCGGGCCGCATACCGAGCACCACACTCTGTCCAATACAATCCCTCTTTCTTCAGGGGAAAGTGATGCCCTCAGTTCAAATAACCGCAGCAAGGTTAAAGGGAAGCTGAAAAGGTTTTTTGAGAATTCGAATCTATCAAGCTTCTAGATAAAACATGCAAAGTATTTTTGCGCTATCATTTAAAATTGTGACATAATCGTCAATTAAAACCGCGACGATGTTTAGGCTTTTCCTCACTACGTTGGAGGAGTGCAAGAAAACTCGGCTGTGACGTCATTGTTGCCGAAATATCAGATGTGCCGTGATACATGACGTCATTATCGGGGCCCCTGCCCGTCGCTCTGCCCTTCAGAGAAGTTGAACGCCGACGACGACTTCATTCGGCGATTACGCCACCATTTCAAATGCTAGAGCAAAGCGATTTCGCACACTTTACCTGCACTTTTCGCACATTCGGCAGCCTTAAACTCATCGTATTCTAAAACCGCTTCGATTGCCCTTTAAATGGTGCCAAGTATAACCAGCTGCTTGGGACAATGCTAGAGTGAAATCAGTGAGCATTTCCTGACTGAAGATTTGTTAAACCCTTGGGTACAAACAGAACGCCATAGCCGAACTTTCTGTTAAGCTACGCTGTTGCGCCGAGTGTGTCTTGTGCTCATGTGTATGCCTGTGGGCACGCGCGGGCAGGGAGATCCTAGAACACTCTTCGTAGATTGGAGGCGAGCAGTGGCCTCAATCTGAGTAATCAAAAATGTAACGAGGGGTTAATGAAGCGCGACCTTAGAGCCACGTTCATCATAGCTACCTCAATAGGTAGCTATGATGCTGAAGCTGATGAAGCGAAGCTACCTCAATAGGTAGCTTCGCTTAACAATTCTAGTAAAATCATCTATGTAACTTATCTTCGTACATGAGGACATCTTGGATTGAGGACATGCAACATTGATTAGCAAGTGAATGTTGTAGAGAACCGGTATACAAGTTCCGTCTTTTCCAATAAATGTAGAACACCTAGTAGAACTGCCACTTAGCCTGTGTCAGTTTTACCCACATTTCTTTCCGATCACTGTGCTATCCTTTTCTTCTGCACCCGATTTGTTATCTCAATGTCTTACTTAAATTGTGTTGGATTACAGCTCCGTAGTCTTCCTAGTGTTTGGCCCCGCCGCGGTGGATCAGTGGTTACGGCGCTCGGCTGCTGTCCCTAAAGACGCGGGTTCGATCCCGGCCACGGCGACTGAATTTCGATGGAGGCGAAATTCTAGAGGCCCGTGTACTGTGCGATGTCAGTGCATGTTAAAGAACCCAAGGTGGTCGAAATTTCCGGAGCCCTTCGCTACGGCGTCCCTCAGAGCCTCAGTCGCTTTGGGACGTTAAACCCCAATAAGTCAAACCAAACCAATCTTCCAAGTCTTTGAAGAAGAAGCTGCGAGAACTAGCTTCTTCAGATTGTGGGGCGGGAAATGTGGTGCCTGTTATCATGGGACATAATGAACAAAGTACGTGAGGGGTGCCTTATTCCACCTACCAAATTTTCGAAAGAGAGGTATTGAAGGGAAAGTTGACTGATTACTTCGTGTTTGTGGGTCTGTTATTTATTACCGCAAGCACGCGGCGGTTTTCACTTCCTTGCTTCGCTAGATGACACTAGATTGCTGTCGAAGGATCATGATTACGCGAAATTCTCCAACGCATAATCTTCGAGTCTGACAGAAATCAAATCGTCTTCCTTGTGGATTTCTTGAGTTCACCAATACTTCGAGTTTTGGTGGCACCCCACTAACGCCTACTTAGCCAGGGGCGACGGGAAGGCCTCAGCCAGCGTTTTGAAAAAAATATGTCCTCTCGTCTAGATAAGTCTTCCGTGCCGAACATCTACGAACGGGCTAAGGAATTCATTGCATCCTTGGTTCAATTTCTATTCTCTAAGATCACATCTTTACTGTTCTCTCTCTCGAATATGGTACCAAGGGTCAATCATTCATGCAAGCGCTGGCATGTTGTTGTGTACCGTTCGAACGTTCTGGTTTATATTGTTGACCAGGATCTGTGCTGAAGGAAAATCTGATGTGGATTTAAAGATAGTTATCAGGATCATGTTTGTAACTCGTTCGTGGAATAGGCAGCTTCAAGAAGTGAAAAAATTACTGGTTTTTGAATAGAGAAGAACGGCGGAGGGACCGTCTCACTTCTCTGTGGGCACCTCAACCATGCCGTTGCAGAAGGAAAGAAGGTGGAAGTGAAACAATCAATGATGAAGGAGGCAGAAGTTGATAATTCTTGAATAATTTGCTCCACCTGTTAAGAACTGAACTGAAACGGGAACTAAAATTTAGCACACCCCTGCTGAAAAAAGTTCTATGATGCAATAAACTCATACAGTTTGTCACACAAATATCATAGACTTATCATATAAATCATAGAAAATTATCATACAAATGTCATACATGTATGTAAAATCATACAGTCATCATAGAGATGTCATAGAATATCATACGAATTGTATGATAGATCATACAGATTGTACGATATTCTATGATGAATGATCTATGAGGTTATTGCATCATAGAATTTTTTTCAGCAGGGACGCGTTTTAGTTTTCCACGACTCATGCTAATGTAGAGCACAGGGAGCAGGCTCACCTGGCTCTCGTAGTCGGCGGCCAACCTCACGGCACTAGAATCGTACTGGACCTCGTCCTGAACATGCGACCTCGTCGGTGGTGCCCCAGCGCCTGCTGCCCCTGCTGCCCCTGCAACGAAAGACCACATCTGAGGTTATGCTCCCAGAAGCCGCTTTATATGCAATAATTTCTTCTCCGCTATTTTTCTTCAGCCACACTCCATCTCAAACAGTGCAATGTTCCTGTGAACACTTTTTTTATTTTTGCAGTGCGAGCTGTTGAAAGGAGGGTTGCCCGCATTGCTGGCGAGCGGCTGCGGGGTTGGCTTTGAGGCTAGAGCGTGAGCGATAGCATGACGACTCCATGCACACACCCTGTTCCTCGCGCTAACTTAGCCTTCGTCACTCAAGGCGCCATGTTGTAACAGGTCGCCGCCCAATGCCATCAAATACCGCAAAAAAAATGCTAAAATGACTGCATGGTGCGACCTCCGGCGTGCCTGCGAATATGGGAAATGCCAAAGCGGTGATAAAGCTCCAGGCACTGGCGCGCCACATGAATGGCGTTGCAGGTGGGCCAGGAATGCTGCTAAGGTGTTGCGTCATGCTCAGAACTCAGCATGTGTGCGGTAGGCTGGAGCCGTGAGTCCAGAACAAAAGTTTGCGGGATGTGGATTAGAGGAAAAAATTTATTGCAGCGCGGTTGGGCCGAGAAGGTGAATCAAATGGATAGAAGCGAGAGGACACAGGCATACTCCATCTGCCAGAAGGACATCATCTGGCTGACTGGCGAGACAACGCAGAGATAGATTGTTTACCCGTGATCCACATCCGGCAAACATTTGTTCATGTTTGTGAGCGCGGTGTGTCGACTGAGCAGACTTCCTCGGGATGGTAAGCGCCGTGCGAGAAGTTCCCCAGCTCTGCGTAAGCAAATTTCTCACGCAAATAAAGCAGTCATGGCAACCTTCTCACAGCAAACACAATCGTCACAGCGTCATGTACGGCAGAAGAATTCAGATCAACTCCAACAATAGCCAAAGCACTATGTGGACCTGCTAGCGTTGATGGTTTCTATTAAATGGGGTGCAGTTTCTATTTATAGTAACGCGATAGTGCAAGAGCGGACGCTCTAGGAAGACCCCAGAAGGCTAAGCGCAGGTAGTTCGAACACGTAACAGCGATCACAAAGTACAAAAGTGAGGGGTCATCTTTGCATATCAGCCGTCGCGATGGGTCGATGGATATGGCGCTCGGCTGCTGATCCGAAAGACGTGGGTTCGATCCCGGCCGCATTTCAATAGAGGCGAAGTGTTAGAGACAATTGCACTGTGCAATGGGAGTGCACATTACAGAAGCCCAGGTGATCGCAATAATACGTATCCCTTTAATTGTGCGTCACTCATATTCTGAGTACAGCTTCGGGACGTTAAACCCGATAAATTAAACCATCTTTGCATATCACTCCGCAGGTATCTCCTTGGAGAAGATATACATGGACTCTATTAAACTAAGTCGAAAAAACGTGCCTCCATCGCATACGTGTAGCACGTCTGACTCCCGACCGAAGGCTGGCAGGTTCGACTTCCACCTAATTACGCGAAATTTGTTTTCAGCCTGTTGATCTTTTGTACCCTGCTTCGAAAGACGAAAAGGCTTCGAAGACAAAATTTTGCATTGAAATTTCACGTCGCGATATTTAAAAAGACGAAGGATCTTTTTTTCACTTTCGATTTTTGGATCATTCGTATATGTGCTACACGTATGCGATGGAGGCACGTTTTTTGACTTGGCTAAATCGGGTCCATGTGTGTCTTAAACAGCTTTTATGATTTGTGCAGTGCGAATTTCTTCTTTTTACAGAAGGCAACCTTATAGCTGCCTGGAATGGTTACGAAAATTATTTTCAGTGAAAATTATAGCGAAAACTAGTACGCCTCATTGTTCATTTCATTTATTTGTCCCTTAAGGGAGCAAAGGCATTACACAATGGGGAGGGGGGGGGGGCACATGTACAAATGCCGGGGTAGTGGCAGAAAAACGGAAAAAATAAAGCAAGAAAGAAAGAAACAACCGAAAAGCAAGAACAAAAACCAAAAACAGAATGAAGCATACAAGTTCAGGATAGGGTGCAGCAGACATTTCTACATCCTGGTGTGGTTTACGGAGCCCAAAAGCCAAGTAGCGCACAGAGCAAAGAAACCGGTAGGTGGAACTGTCGTAAGTGGGCAGCCAGTTTGTCGCGGGATGTTTGCCGGTCAGAGCAGATGATTATGTTATCGGGAAGCTTATTCCAATGTGTTATGGCATCGGGAAAAAAAACGAGCTGCTCATGACAGATGTGCGGGTGTTAATGCGTGCGATAGGGTGACTGTGGTTCAGGCGCGATGACGTTCTTGGGGGCAGTTTAAGTAAGGAATGTCTTGGAGAACGATAAGAGAAAGAGTGGAGAAGGCACAGACGTGATTGGTATTGGTTTTATGGGGTTTAACGTCCCAAAGCGACTAAGGCTATGAGAGACGCCGTAGTGAAGGGCTCCGGAAATTTCGACCACCTGGGGTTCTTTAACGTGCACTAACATCGCACAGTACACGGGCCTCTAGAATTTCTCCAAAGAAATTCAACCGCCGCGGCCGGGATCGAGCCCGGGTCTTTCGGGTCAGCAGCCGAGCACCATAACCACTGAGCCACCGCGGCGTGAAATTACGCGGCGAATTGCTAGTGTTGGAAGACGCAGGTTTCGTTTGAGCAAAGTAACGCTAGTATTTCTTGAATATTGGGAGCTGATAAAACGGGCAGCTTGGTTTTGAATTGCTTCTAGGTCAGAGGTGAGATATGCTTGGGACGAATGCAACACAGATGACGCGTATTCCAGCTTCGGGCGAACGAATGTTGTGTAAGCCAATTGTTTTAGTTCGGGAGATGCATGTCTTAGATTGCGCCGGAGGGAACCAAATGTGCGAGATGCCTTGGAGCAGATGGTTTGAATGTGAGTAGTCCATAGTAGCGATGACGTAATGTGCACTCCAAGGTATTTATAGCATGGTGTTGAACTAATGGCAACTGATTTGATGTGGTAAGTGTTGTCGATTATCGAGATTTTGCGAGAGAATGTCATAGATGTGCATTTGTTGAGGTTTATAGGCACGTGCCCATTATCGCACCACAATGCGATGGAGTTTATGTCCTGTTGGAGAATGGCAGGGTCGGTTGTGCTCAGGATGGGGGTGCAAATGACGCAGTCATCTGCAAATAATCACATTGTAGATTTGGTGTTAACGGGTAGGTCATTTATGTAGACGAGAAATAACAGGCCTGACAAGCCTGCTCCTTGCTGTACGCCAGAGGTGACGCTGCTAAGAGGTGAGGGGTAGTTATTGACGTAGGTAAACTGCTCGCGCCCTTTCAGGAAGTCCTCGAGCTAGGAGAGCAAGTTTTGCGGAATTACAAGAGAAGAAGGTTATGGAGAACGCGGTCGAATGCTTTAGAAAAGTCGATCTGAGAAAGGTCATCCAAGTGCTGCCGGATATCGTGGGTGAACTCAGCGAGTTGGGTCTCGCATGATAGCTGTTTCTGGAAGCCGTGTTGGTTGGGGCAGAAAAAATTTAGATTCGAGGTGATTCATTAGAGTAGAGGAAATGGTGTGCTCGAGTAGTTTAGACGGTAGTTTGAGGGGCTGGTGCGACCGTTGGCTTTAAATATGGGAGTAATTAGAGCCTTTTTTCAATCTTCTGGCACATCTCCTGTCTCTAAGGACTGTGCTAATATTAGATGCAGTATCTGGCTAGATGATGAGGCAGTATTTTTTAGCAGTTTGGTATTGATTTGATCGCACCCGGCAGATGTTGACAGTTTTAGCGATGCAGTCAGCTTACAAAGTGCTCTATTTCACTATGGGAGCTGTATCATAAGTAGCCATTTAGGAGCCCTTGTAAGCAGGAAAACTTGGCCAGAAAACATGGTTAGAGTGATGTTGCTACCTAGCAGCCACAATTCATCTAATCTTTTAATCAGTTAACTACCACGAATATCATGAACAAAAGAGTAGCATTGAAAATATATGATCAAATAAAAATAGATCCAGCTGGGTCCTCGCAAACTTTCTTCTTTAGAGACCACGACCATAACCTTCGGCATATGACCTGTAGAAAAGAACTAGTGCGTACGAACTACGGTACACAAAAACTAAAATATCGAACCGCTGCTCTTCTAGATAAGTACCCGGGTATTATAGAAACCATTCACGACAGTCGTTCCATGAAAGCAATTAGCAAAAAGCTAACCCAGTTCTTTTTGTGACATAGCAATGCCTTACTCTTTCTGCACATATCTGCCCTATAAAAAAATCTGTTTTATTAGAAAAGAAAACCTTACTTTGGCCGGCATAGTTAAGCTCTTCATGCCTTTTGTTATGTTCAGTGACACCGATATTTGCATTTTACGTGCAATTCTGTCTAACAATGTTAACTCGCGAATCTACTTTTTGCAGCATTTCTTAATTGTGTGCCTTAACTGAATATGTGCTGTTTTTCTTTTTTTTTGATGTTTTCGTGTATGATGTTATATGCAACGTCTCTTTGGTGATATGGTCTGTTTTCTTTGGTTAAACCTGCCCACTGCTCAGTGGTAGAGTGTAAAGGGGGCGGACGCTTCGTCAGGTAACTTTTGTTTGCCTTTTTGTTCGCCTCCTCGGCAACCAAGTGTTGGTGAAATAAATCTGAATCTGAATCTGAACTACTGCAGAGCTCGAACGCTGTAAAGAGCTGAAACACTGCGCTGGGCCACGTGCCACGTTGGTACGTGGGGCGCTTACCAACAGGAGCCGCACCGACACGTGCTCTGGGCTCGTCGCTCCGGTCTGGCGATCGGTTGCCTCGTGGGTTGGCCGCTGCCAGGGAAGCACGCCTGGATCGCAGTTGCGCAGCCAAAGCGACGGACGCGCGCCGTCCCTGGATGGGCGCCCCTAGCGAAGCGCGCCTCGAACGTAGTGGCAACTGCTGGGCCGGTGACACGTCTTCAGAATCTCGGGCCGTAAACGTCACCATCTTCGCAGCCTGGCTCTGCATAGAGTTAAAGACAGAGCAAAGCGAAGGTGAGGATTCGTTGCTCAGAAGTGAGGAACCATGCGCGCAGCACACGAGACTCGGCTGACCAGTATGACTGTACTGGAGCACTTTTTCAGAAACCAACAAGCCTACCCTGCCCTTGTAAGGCACTGGATCCCACTGACGACCACCTTCATCAGAATTCTCACCAACACTACTACGTCCAGCGGTGATTAATCACTTCAACCCATCCTTTGATGGCGCTTGCCAGTTCTGCGGGGAGGCGGTCGCCACGTTCCACATGTAACACTTGTTGCTGGGCTAGTCGGTGCATTGTTCTAGATACAAAAGTTAGCGCAAAACACAAGACAATCACAAGAAAGGTGGACAAGACAACGCGCAAATGGATGACTTGTTTGCTGCGGCACTCCCGTCATGATTGGCTGTGTAGATATCTTTGCCGTTCCCATTCTGTCTCGTGACCTTATAATCTCATGTGCATCGTGATTGATAACTGCGCTTGTACAATTTGTTCTGGATTAAGCATTAACGCGTCTTATTCTGTGAAGCCGACCAGTAGACGTTTTTAAGCCCAAGTGAATATATTTTAGCGCGTTGTCCTGTCCACCTTTCTTGTGATTGTCTTGTGTTTTGCGCTAACTTTTGTACGTAGAACGTTCCACATGGTATTGGCGTGCCAATCAAACTCATCTATGTCGCCTGACCCCCACCCCAGCAGAGATGACTGGTAGGCGGCCCTTCACGCCGTCAAGACCCAAAATGCATTGGTTCCTTGGTCGAGGCTGGCGTTGCTTAAAAATGAGGCCCCGAAATAAGGCCGCGCCTCCTGGTATTGTGAGAGCAAGGGTGCCAATAGGGCCCCAACCCAATCACCTCTCTGTAACCATTTAATGGTTAATGTTTTTCACCACCACCTAAAGAAAGTAGCCCCGAAGAACTCGGCTAGACCGATTAATTATACCGTGAGGTGCCAGATTCTTGAAAAACAAAGGCTGCTAAATTTTCATTCACTGCACGTGGTCTGACGCTCTTTGTCAGCACGCAAGCTTTTGTTCTCCTGCTCTGCAAGCTCGCCTATCTGTGCGTGTGAGCTTCCACAGCTCAGCCTGCCTCCGCATACAGCCCTCCATCACCCTGTCTGAAATTATTCCATCCGCTTATATTATCAAGCCTCCTGCGTAACACAAACGAGCTACAGAGTCAGCTGTCTGCGTGGCTGCCGAAGCTGCTGATAGCTCAAAACCCTTCGAACACATGTAAGGCCATGTTACAGAATTCGCCGCGCTACACTAACACGGGCACAAAGAAGCTGGCATGAATGAGCTCAAAGTTATTTAAAAGCCTTCGATGTATGAACTTGTCTGAGGCATATCAGCAAAACGAAACCGCACAAGCCAATAACAACTTATTAGAAACTTGTACATTTCAAACGGGAAAAATTGGCGTGGAAATATCAGCTGAAATTCGAAAAAAAAACGGAATTATTTTCTAGAGAGGCTGATAGATAGATCGTTCACGCATGACTCATTGGTTCTGATATGAATGTCTTCCCCGTTTACCGCGTCAATGAATCATGCTGGAGGAAGACAATTTTTATTTAAAAAAAAACAACCCACCACAAACTGCACCCTCAACTTTGGCGATAGGGGAGAACTAAATTATTTAAATAACTGGGGCGAACTGGATAAAAATATTAGTGGCCAGTAGCGGTTTGACCTCTCGCACTCTTTTTCTGGCGTCTGTTTACCCCAAATGTTTCTCCAAGATGAACGTATACCACGTTTCTGCATGGCACCAACACTCTATTACAACCACTTAATATAAAAACCTTTCCCTCTTTGACTGCAAGCGGTGGAAATGCGACAGGTGCCGCACTATGTAGCCTACAAAGGAGTTCAGCGGTGCAGCTCATCTAAAGAATGGAGAGTGGCAAAGCGCAGAGGCTGATCCGGGCCGCCCACACTTCTTAATAAGACAGCGTTAGAACTGGCAAGTTATGAACCATTTCAAACCTCTGCGCCTGTAATATGCTCGGAGCCTTGCCTTCGAGGGCCAATTCTCTCGAAGACCACCGAACACGCATGCCCCAACAAATTCACTCATCGACGAATCCTTAATGTTTCCGCTGCCCTCACGCCAATGTTTATGCCGGCATGTAGCAATGTAATGAAAAGACATGTCTCAGTTCTATTAATGAATGACTGTTAGTCGGGTGATGCATTGTCGCGTCCAACGTACCGGCAGTAGAAACAGTGGGCGTCCCGACAGGTAACTGCTGAAGTTAGCGTCAATTAAAATTATGTGCGCATACATCCCTAGCAGTCGTCCGCATAATACGCTCTTTCTAATTTTTTAATACAAGATCGTGGACGCAGACTCTATTCACCTTGTGGAAGTACAGCGGCGGAGCAATGTACGCAATTTGTTTGCCATTTGCACAAACTTTGCTACAGCCCTGAGTTAGTGCTGCTATTTATTCAGGTTGTTCTCTCCCTGCGTGAACCTCTGCTCTTGATACGTTTCTTAGGCTGCCGCATTGTTTTTTTCCTGCATAATGAAGGCTCCCTCTCTGTCCTCTTCCCTTTCGTAGCCGTGGAGCACAGCCTGTCGTCTCCCTATAGCCCCTCTCTTATTTGCATAGCTCTCAAACGGCAGTCTCTGGAGCATGGTCTGCGCTGCTAGCTCAGAGTGGCGGCCATTTCTATCCAGTGAAGCGATTCTGAGGACCAGCGCATTCCCTTCATCACCTCAGCAATAAACTCCTTTCTTCTTCTCTGATGCATTTCTCGGAATAACTGGTTAACCACTTTTGGGGTTCTTTGTACTGCCTTGATTGGCCAAAACAAAGCGTCTCGTATGCAAGCCAGGTATCCCAGCAACCACTGCCGTCTTTACCCTGAACCAAAACAGTCACGACGTCCATTACAAAGACGTCAGCTATCCTGGAGAGGCCTTCAGCCAAAGACGCAACGTAGCAGTATTAATTCAATCACACTGGGGGCATACACATCGAATGCTTTATGATCCGCACAGCTGAGCGCACGTGTAAAACACGCACAAATCATTTCACCTCTTATACTCTAGGGAATGACAGCGAATGCTCACCCGGCATTACAACACGCGTCTACGCGACTCTGCGTTCAGCATGGTGCGTGTACAAACTCTTCTGGACCTCTTGAACAAATGCGCTGCGCACGGTATGGGAACTTCCGAACTGGAGATCTTACCGCCAATGTATTCCACCAGTTGGATCGAGAAGGCGCAGCACCACTTCCCTCACGTGTCACTTCCAGCTTCGTTGGAGGCGGAGCAAGGGGTTTCCCACTGGACACAGCGTAAGCGCCCTCGGGCGCTTCCATCTGAGCTCCCGCTGCTTCTGTGGTTGGTTTCAGGATCTTTCGCCCTGCGACGATCGGGACGGGCATCGAACCACCTTGCGGCGGTGGCATCGCCCAAAGGGGATTAGTTGCTGGCAAAAACGGGCGATAACTAATGCCTCCCGGGACGCCCATAGTGGCAGCACGTGGCATAGGAGCTACTGCACCCGATGCCAATTGGCCGTAGATTGGTCTCGTCGCCACTGCGGCTGGTGGATGGGCGAATGGGACGCCGATCGGCTGCGCATATTTGGCAGCGGATGTCCTCCGGCTGCTCCCTGGACTTCCTGTCGAACTGGCGGAACGCAGTTGGGGTCGAGGCGGCAACTTTCCGCTGTCTCCTCTGGTGGTGGGAAAAGGTGCCATAGTGATCGCACCCGGAGCTCGGAAACCGGCCTGGCCTGCAGCATCACTTGGGCCCCTTGCTCGGTGGAGAACAAGCGGTGGTCTAGCGCCTATGGGAACGCGAGGAGGGAGCCTCATTGGTGGCATATTTGACTCGGGCATCATGTTTGTGTCACTGGGTGGGGAGGCGCCATTTGTCTCCCCCGGTGAGGCCCTCGCCGCCTGCAAGTTGTCGTCACTGACGAAGGCAGCCAGGGACCCTACCGACCCTCTTGCTTTGTTGCCATGATCTGCGTGTGTCCAAAAGCAAAATGTAAGCACATGTAGAAATGGTGCGTACGTTAAAGTATGTGTTAAATGTGCTGCAGTGAAATATGCGATGATGACATATTATTATACCATCGCGAAATTACAAATGCACTTTGATAACGATATCAGCTGTGACTGTTCACCCATATCCACTGTACTCCGGTGAACGAAATGGTATGCAATTTGCTTTTATACCGGACATTTCAGCGAGTGCTCTCGAGAATTTCTGAAAAAAGTGTATAAGATGCGCACTAAAACTATTAAGCAACGTAGTTACAACGTAAGCGGATGTCAGTTATGTAGAAAATCATTAATTAGCGAACAAAGTAACAGATATTCAAAAATTCACTCTTTGTTCACACTCTGGTCGCAGTCCTGGAGAAAGGAATGACAGTAGCCTTTCAAACGAAAAAAAAAGGTGCTGTAAATCAGCACGGAAATTGGCGTTTTTGTCTGCGTAAAAAAAGAAAAGCCGACCATATGAGTCGTGCCGAAATTTTGTCACAAATGAGACTGCCGCTTGACAAACGTTCTAAATCTAAGCCGCCGAATTGGAACTGCGGCTTCATTACACAGCACTACGGACTTTCTTTTCCTTCATCGCGTTTTCATAAATTTGGAGACACTTCAAGCTCCCCTCTAAGGGTAGAAAATTCACAATCATTAGGTGAAAGACCGCGTAATATACATGTAAAGCCCAGCTTTAATCATTATGTACGAACGTGCCTGCGGCAGGGTGCCTGACTCTGAAGCCAGGAGTGCAGGTTTCTATTGCCAGCTAAGTGCCCCAGTTTTCTTTTCTGCGCAGTTTACTAACATTATTTACATACCATATCCTATTGACGTTTCCGTAAAGTTCCAACCTTCTAATGATCAATCTTCAGACGTTTTATCAACTCTCATGGCCACATGGCCCGGTCAAACAGTTTGGGGCGAAAATTAGGCCCGTTGCCCCTTGTGGGCTTCATACGCAGTGGCATGCAAATGCATAGCGCGCACAATTTCTATTTTTTATTTTAGTTTACAGCTTTGGAACTGCAGCCGTGAGAGGCACTATTATCGATAAAAAGGGGTGTTGTCTCTTATCCACTGGCACCATGTAGGACTGCCGAAACCCGCTACTTCCTTTATGCCAAATAAAAACGAAATCCCTGACCTATAATAGCGAGTTTAGAGGTGCGGCTCGCTGTATTCTGAGCTAGAGATTGAGCAAGAAACAAGAAGAGAGAAGAGATAGAAGAAAAGGCATCTCAACGCAGCCACTGACTCTCGGCAGCCTTGCTGCAGAAAAGAGCATGGCCTAACCACGCATAATTCAGGCATCTGCCTCCTTGCTCGATAAGGAGCATATTATAATGCGAAATCATTTCTTGGCTACTGTGTGGCATCGCTGGAAACTGTGTACAGGCGCTGTACACAGCTACCGGAACCTGCTGTGTGTGAGACGCGAACGCTTCCACTCCGCCACGACCGTTCAACGTTTGGAGTTGGATAAAGTATAATGAATGTACGCAAGTCTCAGAAACGTATCTTAGAGGCATGTACTGAGGCGTACATTAGTAATTATGAGCATGTAAATTAGAGATGTACATTTCAGGTAAATTTCCTCCGTGCTTTTAGTGCAGTCGTAGCGCCATCATGCGGCGTCAACTGAAATCCCCCTTGCAATGTACGGCGCAGGTCCAGCAGATGGTGCGCAGGCGACATGGCGCACTGCATGAGGCAGAAGAACGCGCAGTGAGAGAAATGCTTTCGCATTAATACACCTAAGCATGTTTAAGTGCATTCCTGGAATCTTTCTTGAGCGCGGTACTTCTGCTCGCATGATGCATCAAGCGTTACGCTCTAGAGCACATATTCAATCGCAGCGTTCTTCTCCAGTAAAGCACTTTCGAACCAGCCCCTGTGCAGTGTATCCTTCTCTTCTATTCAGCCATCATTTGCATAGTTTACAGCCGAACAATCAACTAGTCCCTCTGCACCAAAATGCTCGAGAACAAGTGTACCGCTGGCCTGGACTGTAGGCTTTGTTTTTCGGTGCTGTGTCACGATAGACCAATTACAGCGTAGTACCCTCAGCTGGTTGCGGATACCGCGTCACTAAGGCCGTAGAACTCACCGCTGGGACGGCGTGCGGTGCTGCTCTTCCGGCTACTTGGAGCACTCGGTGCATTCAGCTCCTCGAGGCTTTCCATTGCGGGCCGTGTCTGCCTTAGGGGGCCGTGTCTACAGCGTCGTCCCGGAGCTCCTTGGACGTAGCAGTCTCGCAGACGTGAAGCTTTTTTCTTCTTCTTCCTCTTAAAACGTGGCACACACCCACATGGATGGATTAGCCAAGGTTTAGAGGGCTTAAAAAAGAAGAAAATTTATAGGCGATTCGGAGAAAATATTAGCGCCAAGCTTTAATTTTGAGAAACGTATCGATGAAAAACGACAGAAGAATATTTAAAGTAAAATAACAAACCCCATTTTAGTGAAAAACGAACAGTTAGAAGAATTTTAAAAGTGAAGCTTTTTTCTCACGCTTCTTCTCTTCTTCAACGTGCACTAAATAGTAGCGTACAACGTAGCTTCTTCAGCGTACAACCCCCGCTAGAGACTGCCTATTACTGCTGGCGCTCCCCGATTTATTCGCTACGACTGCCTCATTTATGAGCCCCAAAAGCATATCTAGTGAGCAAAATTAGACTAGTTTGAATATTGCCAGCATCTGTCGCGTATACTGCTTATAATGTGAAGCAGCAGGTGTGCCGGCTTTCTATTGGCCGTGAGATCAAGCTGTCGCCACCTTGCGGCGAGCCCTCCTTAGTTCAATGTTTAGGAGGAGCCAGCAAGCTCGAGTGTATTTGTAAAAATGAATAGTTAACAAAGTGTGCTGTAGGGCGAATCCGTCACACATTCTTACAAAAAACGTCCTGTCCATCCATGCACCGTCCTCACACCTGTTGGACCCCGCACAAAGCACCGCCCTGTCCCCGTCTTTCTTCGTCCCGTCTTTACGCTACGTTTTTGTTAAAAGTAAATACTTGCTCATTAGCATACACCTAAGCACAGCTAAACCGCTGCATAGGAAAGCTAGGTAACTTCCACAGAAAATTCATCATCATCAACCTGGCTACGCCCAATGCAGGACAAATGCCTCTCCCATGTCTCTCCAATTAACGCGCTCCTATGCAAGCTGCGACCACTGTAGTTGAAGCAAGATTCGGCCTGGTCTGGGGTTCGCACCCGGGACCACCGCCTACCCGGAGCTGTCACTCTGCCGGCTTCTTTTTGTAGAACGACTGCACTGTGAGGCGTGATCAATGCCTTAGAGAGACAAAGTGATGTTCAATGGTTTGGTTTGGTTTATGGGGTTTAACGTCCCAAAGCTACTCAGGCTATGAGATACGCCGTAGTGAAGGGCTCCGGAAATTTCGACCACCTGGGGCTCTTTAACGTGCACTGACATCACACAGCACACGGGCCTCTAGAGTTTCGCCTCCATCGAAATTCAACCGCCGCGGCCGGGATCAAACCCGCGTCATTCGGGACAGCAGCCGAGCACCATAACCACAGAGCGACCGCCGCGGCTAATGTTCAATAGCTGAGGAGGGAGCAGCAGTTGACGCTAGGTAATCAGGCGCTGGAAGTGGGTAGGAAAACTATATGCCTAGAGCCACTAGACACCACGAATCCGCACCACGAGAGTGAAATAACAAATAATAAGCATGGATTGGAGCACGTTCGATCGAACTGCACTCACCTAAGGGGTGGTGACGTAGGGGCTTACGCAAAGGGTTGGAGTTAGACTTAGGCCAACGCAGCGAGCTATTTTTGGCGGAAACGTTAAGAGGCAGAAAAAGAGCAGAGTGGATTATAGAAAAACTGAAACCAAGATAATGAAATGGGCATGGGCATAGGTGCAGCGAGAGTTATGCGGCCGGATGAGATTGGGAAATTAGCTGAGATTAGTCCACCAGAGCTGGCACAGGACAGGTTATTTGGAGATATGTTGTTAATGTTTTTTTCTTGTACTGCGCGTAGTAAGGTTGATGATGATGAATAGTGTGCTTTAAAATTTTCCCAGCACAAGATTGACAGTCGGAGCAAAAAGGCCGTGAGGGGCATCGTATTACGGTTTCAAAGTGAACATTGTGTTGCCTAGGCTGAGGGATACGGGCACCAAGCTTTAGAGAGCTTTAAAATAAGGAAACTCGGCGTTTCGGTGTCCCAAATATATAGCGGACCAAATTCAATAAGAATTTGAGCACCGGTTACGTTTAGAATAAGGCTTTTCCTTGCCCAATATTTTAGAGCAACAAAATTTCCTTTCTCTCTACACAGAGCCGCCATGTTTCGGTTCGTTGTATAAGAAAATTTCTTTCTTTATAGTATATATTTACTTTACTGCAGCACTAAATTCACGTATAATAACTGAATGAAATGCGAGAGCCACAGAATGCTTCTGACCTTTCCAAGATTGTTTGGGATGTGCAAAGACACTTCGGCCAGAAGCGGCAAGGTCCTTTTTTAATTTCATTTCATTTAATTTCATTTATTTTTCCTTAAAGGCCCGAGGGAGCAAACTCAAGATAAGGGGGGAGCAAACTCAAGATTTGTACCAACAAGACAAGAATACTACAAAGAAAGAAAAAAAAGTAACAGTGAAAAGGAATATAAATGTACAGCAGGTAAGGGGCGTCGAAAAGGTTATACAATATGTAACAAGGAAAAAAAAATTAACACATGAGTAAACAAAGGCTAAGGAATGAAAAAAAGCAAGGACACTTGTCTGTATCAAGCACAACATATAATTGAAAAGATTGCTCTCACGAAAAATGGTCCTTTAGTATATCACGGAATGATTTGCGATTAGTGCATGATACAATGGTGTTTGGCAGGGCATTCCATAGAACTATTGCGTGCGGGAAAAAAGAAGAACTGAGTGCTAACGTGCGACAGTTGATGCAAGCGATGCTATGATTATGGTTCAAGCGGCTAGACGTCCTATGGGGGGGTTCTAGTTTTGCGTGGCGTGAGCGCGGATGATAATAGAAATGATGCAGAAGACAGAGGCGAGATGTGATGCGGCGTGACACGAGCGATGGAATGGAGACGGACTGTTTCAGTGCAGTGATGCTGGTTTTTCTTGAATAGGAAGATGTTATAAAGCGGATGGCGCGGTTCTGTACGGCTTCGAGGTCGGCGGCGAGATAAGCTTGAGATGGATGCCAAATGGATTACGCATATTCTAATTTCGGGCGAATGAATGTCATGTATGCTAGTTTCTTTATTTCAGGGGATGCGGCCTTCAAGTTACGTCGTAAGTAGCCGAGTGTGCGTGAGGCTTCTGCGCAAATGTTTTGAATGTGGGTTACCCATGATAGTGATGGTGTTAGGTGGAGGCCGAGATATTTGTATGATAATGTGGGGTCGACAAGAAGTGAGCCAATGCTGTACTGATGTGGATTCACAGAGCGTTTTCTCGTGAAAGACATAGATTTGCACTTGCTAATGTTTAAGGAAAGGAGGGACTTATTACACCATGAGGCGAGTGTGTTAAGATCGGTTTGAAGTAAAGATGAATCATTGGTCGCCTCAATAACTCTGTATATGACGCAATCATCTGCAAAAAGCCGTAAAGTTTATGTTACAAGGGAGATCATTAATGTAAATGAGGAATAGAAGCGGTGACAGTCCGGCGCCTTGAGGGACCCCTGGTGTTACGCTGGTGAAGGGTGAGTGGCTATCGTTTATAATTACTTTTTAAGTTATAATTACTTTATGTTTGTTTTGACGAACGCATGAAGTAAAATTATCAGATACATTAAAAAGAAAAGTTTTCAAGACAAAACAATTGCTTCTGACCACTTTTGAATGCAACCTGTTCCATTGTTTTAGCTTTTGGCGTTTTCTGACCTCTTGTGTGTGAGACAATAAAGGAAAGCGTATTTGCTAAGCGTTAATCTGGAAGAACTTTTGGCATTTTCTAACCTCTTGTGTGTGAGACAACAAGCAAAGCGTATTTCCTAAGCGTAAATCTGGAAGAACTTTTGGCGTTTTCTGACCTCTTGTGTGTGAGACAACAAAGCAAAGCGTAATTGCTAAGCGTAAATCTGGAATAACTTTTGGCGTTTTCTGACCTCTTGTGTGTGAGGCAACAAAGGAAAGCGTAATTGCTAAGCGTAAATCTGGAATAACTTTTGGCGTTTTCTGACCTCTTGTTTGTGAGGCAGCAAAGGAAAGCGTAATTGCTAAGCGTAAATCTGGAAGAACTTTTGGCGTTTTCTGACCTCTTGTGTGTGAGGCAACAAAGGAAAGCGTAATTGCTAAGCGTAAATCTGGAAGAACTTTTGGCGTTTTCTGACCTCTTGCGTGTGAGGCAACAAAGGAAAGCGTAATTGCTAAGCGTAAATCTGGAATAATTTTTGGCGTTTTCTGACCTCTTGTGTGTGAGGCAACAAAGGAAAGCGTAATTGCTAAGCGTAAATCTGGAAGAACTTTTGGCGTTTTCTGACCTCTTGTGTGTGAGGCAACAAAGCAAAGCGTAATTGCTAAGCGTAAATCTGGAATAACTTTTGGCGTTTTCTGACCTCTTGTGTGTGAGGCAACAAAGGAAAGCGTAATTGCTAAGCGTAAATCTGGAATAACTTTTGGCGTTTTCTGACCTCTTGTGTGTGAGGCAACAAAGGAAAGCGTAATTGCTAAGCGTAAATCTGGAAGAACTTTTGGCGTTTTCTGACCTCTTGTGTGTGAGGCAACAAAGGAAAGCGTAATTGCTAAGCGTAAATCTGGAAGAACTTTTGGCGTTTTCTGACCTCTTGTGTGTGAGGCAACAAAGGAAAGCGTAATTGCTAAGCGTAAATCTGGAAGAACTTTTGGCGTTTTCTGACCTCTTGTGTGTGAGGCAACAAAGGAAAGCGTAATTGCTAAGCGTAAATCTGGAAGAACTTTGGCGTTTTCTGACCTCTTGTGTGTGAGGCAACAAAGGAAAGCGTAATTGCTAAGCGTAAATCTGGAATAACTTTTGGCGTTTTCTGACCTCTTGTTTGTGAGGCAGCAAAGGAAAGCGTAATTGCTAAGCGTAAATCTGGAAGAACTTTTGGCGTTTTCTGACCTCTTGTGTGTGAGGCAACAAAGGAAAGCGTAATTGCTAAGCGTAAATCTGGAAGAACTTTTGGCGTTTTCTGACATCTTGTGTGTGAGGCAACAAAGGAAAGCGTAATTGCTAAGCGTAAATCTGGAATAACTTTTGGCGTTTTCTGACCTCTTGTGTGTGAGGCAACAAAGGAAAGCGTAATTGCTAAGCGTAAATCTGGAAGAACTTTTGGCGTTTTCTGACCTTTTGTGTGTGAGGCAGCAAAGGAAAGCGTATTTGCTAAGCGTAAATCTGGAAGAACTTTTGGCGTTTACTGACCTCTTGTGTGTGAGGCAACAAAGGAAAGCGTAATTGCTAAGCGTAAATCTGGAAGAAGTGTAGAAGTCTATCGCGTTTTACCGCTAAAGCTTTGTGGTGCATACATCTGAAGAAAAAGCAAATGCATCGCGTTGCTTTCGTTTGGAGTGAACGACACATACACAGTGTAGCGGAATGGACGAATCGCTGTTGAAGCGTGAGACGCAGGGTTCACCGGAGGCTGCCATGTTGCCCCAACGGAGACCGGCATTGGGCCACCCGCTATTTTTGGTAAAACAGCATTCGCTGCAAACTTTTACCTAAGCTGCAAGGCTGCCTTTATTTTGCGCTGGCGCATTTCTACGCACCAATCTTTTTTGGGGGCTAAGGCTTGAGGCGCACTTTTCCAAAACTCTCCATCATCTTGACACTCTGCATTTTGCGCAAAGTTTGCTGAGTGTCGGACTATTTATGTCTGCTTATGCGGCTTAGGACTAGAGATGTAAAATTTCACGAAATTTTGAATGACATGAAAAAATCATTCTTTTCAGGGTTTTTATCATGAAAAATTGGAAATTTTGCAAAACGTGTTAAAAACAGATTTATTTGCAACAGCACAACAGTCAATAATAGTGCTTCGAAGTGCAGTAGAATATGCAGTTATAGTGTCATATTCTAAAACGAACTTCTTGTTCTATTGCACCGACAAAGGGAACATGAAAACTGATCTATAAGTCACTCCATATCGGATTCAGAGTCACTGCCGCTGGATGCGGCACTACGCGCAACAGCATGGATTGAAGTTATGTCCACAGTTAGGTTGTGCCCACAGTTAGGTGAAGTTGTGTCCACAGTTAGCTTTCGAACACGTTCCCCTGAAAGCCTGTTGCGAATCCTGGTATGGACGTTTCCGAAACGTGACCAGTTTCGTTCGCAGCTGGCGGTTGATTATGGTATCTGCAGCAGTCGGCAAGCCAGAGGAGTTAGCGGCTGGTTGGTGCAAAGGCCTTGCCACCAGGTATCTACCTGGACCACGTGCTTCGCTGATGTCCTGTACTCTGTAGCGGATGTCCTGTACTCTGGTACGTTGGAATTCAAGAAGCTAGGCTTGTATTTGGCTAGAACCACTTACGTGCACAGCAGCCTATGTTATTTATGCCGCGTTCGTCGCGCTGTAGAATTTGCAGTAATTTTGTTCTACTTCAGCCGTGAGTTCAAGTATAAGTGTGTTTTTAAGTCAAGCCTGGATCTTGTATGTCACCTGGCCTCAAACCCGCGTACTCGCAGCAGGAACGTTTTAAAAGCACTGCCTGGCACCGGCGATGACGACTGCTCTCCAATAGTTCAACGATGAAAAGTGTTATGGTTTTCAAAGCGTAAACAAAAACCTAAACTGAAAGCAAGAAATCATAAAACCTTGAAATTGCATTGTGAAATTTTCGATGTTTCTTTCCATTTTTTGTCGTCTGAAAAAAAAAGAAAAAAAAAACGTTTTTTTTTTCCAAAATTGCAGTTTTTTTCAGGCCTTCACATGTCTACTTAGGACCACATTTCAATTCAAATTTTTACCACCTCACGTGCAGTTCATTCCATGTTCAGAGATATCATTAGAATATATGGAAACGTCTAATCACAACGCAATTGAACGGACTGGCAGAAGTTCAACGCTATCGGGAACTCACGAGAAAATTATCACCGGAAGCGCATGGTTTTTATTACCGCTGCAAACGAGTGGTCACTCCAATTATCGACCTGTCTATTAATTAAGCCACCGAGTAATTTGACTGCTATTAAAGACCCGCTTTTTTGCTCTTGGTACCTATATCGGCAGCAGCACTAAGGGCAGGAAAAATAGTCTCCTGCGTGTCATTTTCGCGCTTACATCCTCGCATATGGTTCTGTTTGGTTGGACGCAGTTCGCTTATAGGTGATCTGGCCCAGGCTTTCTCGTGGCCAGCAATCCTAACGGCATTTTCTCGAGCGCAGGATCAATGATAGTACAAGTCACAAATTTCGCCGCCCGTGTATCTAATGGTCCAGGATTCGTTACGCGGTGTTGGCTTCAGAATGCAAGGCTGTACTCGGCGGGTGGCTGCAAACGCTAGCCCGTTCCCGATATAAGCACCGGTTTAACAAACGCTACTTGTTTTGATTTTTGAGGAAAGAAAATTGACGCAGCAGTTGTCTCATATCTCGTTTGGCAGCCGAGGCCAACTACAAAAGCGCGCCGTAAGAGAAGGGAGGAAGGTGGGAGTGAAAAAAAAAAAAGAGATGGCGTAGTGAAGGGCTCAGGAATTATTTCGACCTCCTAGGGATCTTTGAAGAGCACCGACAACTCACAGCACGCAGGTACAGCCGGCCAAATTAACAGCACCTTTTGTTGGGCTATTTGGTGTGGCATTGTGTTCATGAAAGTAAAAACAGCGCTAAATTCTACACAAACCACACAGAAAGACGGACAGGACGGGCGCTGTCCTGTCCGTCTTTCTGTGTGGTTTGTGTAGAATTTAGCGCTGTTTTTACTTTCATGAACACAAAGCCGGCCAAATCTTTGGCTGGCGTGAGCGACGGCCGCTTTTTCTGGTCTCCTGCGCTTTGGGATTAAGCAGAGTTGCCGAAAGCTCAATATTAAGCACGGGCTTAGTGAGCCTGTGCTTAGATTTGATATTTCCGCAAGTTTGCTCTGTCATAGCTACAGGAGCACGGAAAACGCTGCCGTCGCGCACGCCACTAAACATTTGACCGGCTGTGCCTTTGCGTTTCGCCTCCATCGAAACGAGGCCGCCGTGGCCGCGTTCGAACCCGGGAGCTCCGGCAAAGTAGCCGGAGTTGATGATGATGATGAATTTTTATGGCACAAGGGCATCTGGGGCCAAAGAGTGCCACGCAAGGTGTTTTTCGTCCACACAAGTTGGGGTCAAAGACCTATTTCCCAAGTATTTCACCGTAAATAAGCCGATCATCAGGCCAGGAGAAACTTGTACCGCATCACCTGTGGGTACCCGGCGGCACTGGGGATCGAACCCTGAACCTCCCGCATGCGAGGCGGGTGCTCTAACCACTAGGCTACCGCTGCGGTCAAAGTAGCTGGAGTTCAGTAGGCGGCGCAGCAGCTGGAGCTCAGTAGCCGCCCACTGCGGTGGGCGACGCTATGACGTCGGCAACAATTTATTTGAACGTTTTGAACCTTTCTATCGCTGTTTAATCAATCCACACAAATACCAACTTCTATGAACCACGGTCATTTGAGATATAGGCTTTATGTTGTGACTATCATGAAAGTTGCTATACATGGGTGCTGCAAAAAAACTGCGGAGATTCAGTTGGTGTTCATGGTCACATTATAGTGACAATTTCACGTGTAATCATGTGACCACCAGACGCACGTGTTCACGCGTCCACCACAGTGCTTGCGGCAGTGCACATTGCATTATGGTGATTGTAATGCAGGTCCTGATTGTTAGCAAAAAAAGAGGTTGGAGCCAAGCGACAGTTTGCAGTAAGCTCTGCCCATTGCAGTGGAGAGCTTGACCGCTTCGCTCCGTTTTTTTAAGTAAGACGATGACAAAGCTTACTTTGTGAGAGAGCTGAATGCCTATATAAATGGCCAATACACCAAGGCAACCCCGACTGCATAGAGATGTGGAACAAGAAAATGCGTAAACAATAGTATGTTAATTTTCTAAATCAAGTATACCTGGATCGTCGGAGCTAAGCGTAGCATCGCCTCATACATACAGAGTTGTGTTACATGTTGCAAGCTCAGAGGAAGGCAGCTACGCAGATGATGGCAGACCTGTTCGCAGAAAGACTATGCACCGAGCCACCTTTCACTTATGTCGGACTAGATGTATTTGGCCCGTGTCAAGTCGCTTCTCATCGGACCAGAGGCGGTGAGGCCAACAGCAAAAGGTGCCCGTGCTCTTCACTTGCATGAGCATCCGCGCTGTTCATATCGAAGTAATCGAGAGTATGGATACCTCGTGTTTTATTAATGCTCTTCGAAGATTCTTTGCTATAAGGGGCCCGGCAAAACAATTGAGGTCCGACTGCGGGACAAATTTTGCTGTAACGCGCTCAGAACTAAAACTGAACACCGTGGCCCAGACCACGAGAAGCTAGGAACATTCCTGTCAGACCATGGATGCACTTGGGTATTCAACCCCACTCATGCTTCTCACATGGGAGGAGTGTAGGAAAAAATGATAGGGGTCATACGGCTAATTTTGGACTCCATGTTTCTTAAGAGTACCTATCGTCGCCTTACTCACGATGTCTTGGTAACCTTCTTGGCGGAAGTCTCGGGGATCATAAATTCCCGACCCCTCTTCCTGAATCAACATACCCCGAGTGCTGCGAAGTGCTGCATCTTTCAACGCTTCTGACCCATAAAGTCTGCGGCAACACAGTGCCACCAGCCTTCGGTGAAAAGGATAGGTATCGGCGACAGTGGCGGCAAGTTCAGTGGCTGGCTGACGCCTTTTGGTGCCGTCTGCGACGCGAATTCCTTACCACCCTGCACAGTCGTCGTAAATGGCAGGGCCCAACTCGAAATCTCAAGGCAGGTGACCTCGTGCTCCTTAGAGACAGCCAGGTTCATCCCATCAAGTGGCCCGTGGGACCCATTGCGAACGCCATCGCTAGTGCGGACGGAAAGGTGCGAAAGGACGAGATCAAGACGGCGAGACGGGCAATGATCAAGACGTTTCTCCGTCCTGTGACTGAGACAGCCCTGCGTATTCCGTGTGAGGAATGAACACATCACATAGTGGTTATAAGTATAACGAGACGGGGAGTGTGCTATCCCGAGTCCAGTTTGAATTTCCCGCCCGGGCGCTGGCTTCATCTGCAAACACTGGACCCACTTCCGCTCCCTCACGCTCCCGCCGCTCACACAAGCGCTATCGCCGAAAAATGAAAATGACAGTTATACCAGCACCAATCACATTCAAGGGAGCGTTGCAACAACACGCATAAGTAGTAACGAAGTTTCACTGCCGATGTAAAACGGGAGCGCGAATGGCACATACAGGAGGCGCAAGGACAGGACGCGAAACGTTCGCACAATGCGGCGACGACCTCTCCAGCGCACGCCGTATTCAATCACTGGTGAATGGTCAGCGCGAATGCTCCTGAGTTAGCAGCGGCGGTCTCCCGATGGCTCCGAGCAGTGACGCAGTAGACGAAATGCCCGTTCGATCGCGGTCGCCGAGAACGTTGAAATCCATGCACGTAACAACGATAGTTTTGCAGTGAATTCCACCTGAGATATGAGTGAACGGCAGCAACGTCACCCTGTGAGCGCGATCAAAAACAAACTCGAGCTGTTGATAAAAGTATGCCTACGCTGCACGGCAAATGCTACGCCGCGGTCGTCTGCTACCGCACGATTTGTAAACAGCAACTACGGTGCCGTTGCTAAGCCGTCCGCACAAGCTGGTCTCGCGATTGATAAAAACCACGTGATTTTCTCCACACTTTTCTCCCATGGTGTTGTGTGGAAAACGCCTCTCCCGAGTTTTTTTCCTTCCTCCAAGCTCTCGTTTCTTCTACCGCGCTGCACGACTGTGGCAGCACCGCGTTTTTACAAGTTGTCAATGCCTGCATAAAGTTAAAGTTTTCCTTGTGTTTGCTACCTCTCATCTATCTGAGGAGTGTTCCACAGCCCAAACGTGTGCCACAGAATCTGGATACAATTATTTTGTGCGTTTTTCTCTCACCTAATTGATAGTGTGAATATGGTCAGTTGTCCATTATCTGTTGCGGAAGCCTGCCCTATCATTCGGGTAATCCAACTTTAAGGTTGTTCTGACTTTGTTAGTGATTACGTTAGTGATAAATGTAGAGGCAGGGACAGTGAGCAGATTCGTCTGTAATTTTTCAAGTTCTTGATGTTTCGTTCATTATGATTTAAAATAACAGCATTCTTTTGAGCTTCCGGTACTCTCGAGGTCACAATGCGTCGCGTATACGGGGTGCCTATCTTTTGCTAACTCAGTTTTCCCGCCGCGCTTGAGCAGATCTGCTCTATTCTGATCCTAACCAGCCGCTTTCTACCTTTGTATGGTTCCAAAGACTTCGTTCACTCTCTTTGGCTGTTAGGAGGATGTCCCATTGCTGTGTCGTGCTGCTTGTATCATGTAAGTCGAATGGAAAAGCATTATACCGCTATGTGTACGACGGAAGTGCCCGTAAAATGTGTATCCGGAAGTTGGTCTCCTGTGATGTCATCGGACTTATGACGTCATGATACGTTTAATAAAAATAGGAAAATTGGGACCCAGGCGGGAATCGAAGCCGGGCCGCCAGCGTGCGAGATGACGCGACAGAATGGCGCAAAATTCAAGGAATGAAGAAGACACACCCATGCTGGGTCACATTTCCTACCACATGCAGACAGAAGGCAGGAATGACTGAGAGACGTGCGCGACGCACAACCGCGCCCGGCGAAGCGACAACAGATATCAATCACAGGCGTGGTCGTTGTTGCGACTGAACTAAGGATAAAAACAAAAATTCCATGGGCCTATCCACTGGCTCGAGCTGAGCCACAATAGCTGCCACGTTCAGACCAACGTAATCTAGTAACGTTGGTTCAGACAGCGCAGAGCTGAAAAGGCAGCGTGATGAGACTGAAAGCAAAAACGCTCGGAATCGCAGAACTCCCAGCGATGCCATCACTGGTTGACCTCAATGTGATGGCAGTAATGCCGAATGCATTCACCCAATTTTTGAGCAACTATTCGTCGCCCAGAATTCCTGGCGTGTCACAGAACTTATCTCTGCATGCAGCTTACATGCTTTACTCAAGTTGGAGGCTAGCTTGCGACAGTGGTTTGGACCAATAACTTATGCACCTTCAGTTGCATGCCTTTTCAGTCTACATCATCACTTAGCGGTTGAGGCGTCCACCGAGATGTAGAGATATGAAGTTGGAGGCCACCTTGCCACAGGTGTTCGGAGCGATGACACATGTGCCTTCAGTTGCATGCATTATGGCGGGGTTGAGGTGTCCACAGAGGTGTCAAAAGATGAGAGCTACTGCGCCCTTTCCTTTCCTTAAAAAAACTTTCCTTACCTCAAAACACATGCTTTTGCATTCCGCCACGTAATCACACTTAAGTGGTTCAAGAATTATTCCGGCCACTAACCTCAAGGTACCCCTTTTCATGTTGAATTCTACCAACGGGGAGTACGCACTTCAGGTGGCAGGTAGTAGCAGAGCGAAACGCCACCTGCCACGGCGAGAGTGGAGTAATGAACAGCTGGAAATTTGCCGCCTTGAGAAGTTCCCGAAGGGCGGTAGAACCATATTACGTGGAGAGTTTTGAAGCGTGAACTACATTGGCCACAGTATCCGTTTCACGTGTTCTTTCCGTCGACCGTACTGCGCATGCGCGAGGAACGAATGACGTCACTGCGCCCAGCTGGCGTGCCTCGCAGCGCGCGTTCGCCGTCGCCTTGCCGCGTGCACTCGCCGCTGCCGCTGCTGCCGCCGGCGCAGAGCCATGTGACGTCCCTGCTCACGCTACGTAATCCTAGCATAGCAGAGCTAAGCCACTGTCAACTTTTTTAAGGCGCAGCTCTTTGGCGTCCATTTCTGCGTTTCGCGGCGTCGCCGTCCCCGTTGCCGTCGCCGTTGTAACCAGCAGTGGACACCTTAGTCACGCTTTAAGCTGCGAAACCAATAAGCACGAGCTTGGATAGCAGAGGAAAGGCGCATAACTGGCCCCTCAGAACAGTGGGCACCTCAATCGTGCTTTAAGCTACGTGGCGATAATGACAGATGTGTGCTGCATACGTTGGTATTCAAAAATCTCTCCTATTTTAGGGAAAGAATGTGCGCATAACTGGCTCCCTTGGTCAGTGGACGGCTTAATTGCGCTTATCGGTAGTGCATGGGGTAATGAGAGAGATGAGGTCTGCAGGCATTCACAGCGTTGTGCCGGAAACGCAGCGCTGAAGCCATAAGCCCTCGGTGGTGATTTTGTTCACTGGCGTTGGCGGTGACAACGTTTTGCACTCCTATCATTTGAACGAAGGGAAGTACGAATAACGCTCGCTGGGTCAGTTGACTCCTGAATCGAGCTTATGGTACGTGGGGCGATGAGGGAGAGATGTGGGTTGCCGACATTGACAACGTTGTGCCAGAAACGCAGCGCTGAAGCCGTAAGCCCTCGGTGGTCATACTGTTTTAAGGCGAAAGCCTTTAATGCCTCATACTGTCGTTAGCAGACGCGTCGGCAGCCGTGTCGACAGACGCGTCGGCAGGAGTATCGACAGACGCGTCGGCAGATTTTTCCGCCTTTCGGCGTCACTGCTTAAAAAGAAACTGCGCCGAGGGTGGGAAAAAAAATGGCTGAGGCTTAACTTGGTTAAGCCTGGAGAATGCGAAGTATCATCGTGTCGCGTAATTTGGAGGCGCACAACCACAGCGACGGCGCGAGGTGGGCCCCCGTTTCTCCACTGCCGTGACGTCATT